>NC_068407.1:505875-720875 GCF_023724105.1 Carassius gibelio | reverse complement strand
GCCCTAATAAAAATAAATGAATATATTTAAATAAAAATTATAAATTATAAATTGTATATAAAGTTTAAAAATATAAATAAACATTTAAAATAAATAAATAAAATAAATTACATAAACATTTAAAATGCATTTAAATAAAAAAAAACTAATCAAATAAATAAATAAATACCTAAAATCTAAATTAAAATGATAAATAAATAAATACATACTCTTATTTAAATTGGCATTTGGTTGCAATCCACGAGTGTCCTCGGTGTATTCTGCACCGGTGTGCAGTCTGAATGTTAATGTCTGTTCTCTCGTTCTCACCTCTCTTTCTGATGAAGTGTATTAAAAGGTGTCTGTGTGTTACAAGGCAGGACACAAGATAAACCCCTCGCTGAAGTAGGGATGTGAAAACATGCATCACAGGATCAGGAGGATGAGGAGACCCTTCACTCTCACATGAGAGACACACTGAACTCAATCAGAGATTCAACGCATCCCAAACCAGACACAAACACTTCACACTTAAACTTAAAAACCTGATGCACGAGAATGTTTCAATTACAAGTCAGTCTACTCAGAATATACAAGTAGCTGTACTTTACCATGCTTTACCATACTGGGTTTAAATCTAAATCTGATAAAACCTTCATCAAAAGAATATATATATATATATACACTGTAATAGTGTTTGCATTAGGTTAGAAAGACAAGCATGCAATGCCATGCAATGCAATAATATGCAGTATGAATAATATGAATATAACTCTGCGCTGCTGAACTCTGATCGTCTAGTGTTGGTCTGTCCATCTGAGGACTGTAATGATTCCCAGCATGCAGCTTTAGAGTCTGTGGAAACAGTGTGTGTGTGTGTGTGATGTGTAAAAGGGCATTTTTATTGATGCTCAGAGACGTGCTCGCATTTAAAAGCTGAAAAGAAGCCAATTATCAGCACATAAACCATCAAGACGGGCCTGGAGCGACGGCTCGGGTGTGAAAGGTGTTATTAGTCCCAAAGACTTCTGCTGAAAGGTCTAAACAAATGGACCTTTATTTGGCAGCAGGGCTCGTTGGGAGTTAGCGAGATGGATTTCTCCAAGAAACCCATCAGTAAACACATCACACATGTGTTCGATAACAGACGCACGAGCGGATCGTTTCTGGAGGACTCTGTTGTCGCCTGTAACTGCGGCAGCATTGAAGACGCCTGATTCAAGCCTCGTGTTCAAGAGAAAACAAAGAAGAGACGCTAGCATCGACTCCTGATGAACCTCCTGACACCTGTCATCTCCTGACAGAGCACAAACACCATCTGTATGAAGCTTTCACACGGAGCATGGACTTCTGACTCACAGAGATCATAAACTACTATGCAAAAATGAATTGTACTTATTTTTTGCATTTAAAAGTATTTAAATCAACAAATGACCTCAAGAAGCAACACTGCATGAGATTACTTAAAATAAAAGAACAAATATGCGATTAAAATACAAAAGTGCAGTGAAAAAAAATACACTTACGTTATAGATGCAATCTGTGCAAATCTCATGCAGCGCAGTTTACATCGCTTTGAGAATATTTTTGCTGAGAAATCAGATAAAATATGCTTAGGATCAAAGCTGTTATTGTTAACTAAAACATTAAAAACTTATTTAAATTTCAATTATTTTTGGTAACTGAAATAAAATTGTAATATTGTAATAATTGTGTTTGAACTGCTAAAATTATATATACTTAAATATCTATTTATCCATCCGTTTATAAATAAAATTACATAAAATTAATAAAAATTGAAACTTAAAATAAATAAAAGCTACTGTATAACAATAAAAGCCAATATAAAAGAATAAATACATATTAACTCTACAACACAATAGATTTTCCCAGTATAATATGCATTAAAATAGATCACATAAAAGAGTCAATCAAACTATTTTTATTATTACTTTCTGGTGTTGCATGATTTCCACAGAGCAGCCTGAATATGTGTGTGTGTGTGTGTGTGTGTGTGTGAGAGAGAGAGAGAGTTCCTAATAAGTTCAGCAGACTCCTGAACAGCTCCGCTCTCATTTTCCAGCCACAAATACAAACATGATGCAAACAGACATCCAGAAACCATTGAGAGAGAGACACAGCTATAGCACACACTCAGTGCTCTGTGAGCGACTAATGGCTCTCTCTCACACACACACACACACACACACACGTGCACACACACACACACACACACACGCACACACGCACACACGCACACACACAATCTCCACTGTTTTCTGAAATGCTTTCATCAACTCACAGGCTGTTTTCGGTGGACTTTCTTAAGAGGCTCTGCATGATGTCCATGAATATTAAATCATATTTCAGGATTTTAGTCCAAACAAAACAGACAGAGCAAATCATTTCCATTCAGACTTTATGCAGTAAAGCCAAGCAACTTCAGCGCGTTTACTTCATTTTCAGCAACTTTCAAATTCAATGATGGAATATTTACTCTAGTTTCCACCAAATAATAATAATAAAAACAATAAAGCAATTCATAATACAATTCATCTGTAATTAGATTTCTTGAAACAATAAAATAATATCTTTTAATAATTTAATGGTTTTGAAAGAAATCTCTTCTGCTCACCAAGGCTGCATTTATTTGATTAAAAAATACAGAACAAATCTGTCAAATTGTGAAATATTATTCTAATGTAAATCAGCAGTTTTCTGTGTGAATCTGTGTTAAAGTATATTTTATTTCTGTGATGCTCCACTGTATTTCCAGCATCATTCCTCCAGTCTTCAGTGTCACATGATCTTCAGAAATCAGAATAATATGATGATTTACTGCTCAAGAAACATTTCTGATTATTAGCAATGTTGAAGGCAGTTGTGCTACACAATATTTCTGTGGAAACCGATGCATTTTATTTTTCAGGATTCATACATGACTAGAAAGTTCAAAAGAACAGCGTTTATTCCGCTCAATTTAATGCATCCTTGCTCAATCCTCAAGTATTAATTAAACAAGTTTTCCTCTCATTACTCTCTGACTTCACACATCGTATTCAATGATAGAGATCAGCAGACGAGAGCTTGCAGCAATCGATGGCGATTAAAGTGAGCTGTGTGTGTTGATCTGTGTGAAGAACAACGGCTGTGTGTGAGAGGTTCATTAAGACTGGAATTAGTCCAATCGACTGATTCTGAGAAACACACTCGGCTATTAAAACGCCATTTTCACCTTCACTCATCTGTCTCACATTTTTACAGGGCCCTGTGTGCTGAAGTTTTTTTTAAGTTTCAACAATAATTAAAAAATATTTCTAGTAAAAGTTCATCAGATTTGTATAATACATTCAATTATTAGCATCATTTAAATTCATTACGTTATATTTTTTATTATTATTATTAAGATCAATATAAATTATTATATAAATTTATCAAGATAAATTATTAAGGATCAAATACACCCTCTTTCTTGAAAAGTGAAATATGGGCTTTGCGAGACTTATTGCTTTTATAAAGCGGTTATTCCATAAATGTAGGATGGTTTCACAGAATAAAACAGAGCAAATAAAGTGTAATGATATTAATAAAAACAGTATTCTTCCACCAAACAATGTAGCTCCTCACAAACAGTTGTGATTGTAACAAAGTGGTTGCCGAGCAACACACAAACATAAACAAAGGTGAATGTTACTTTGTAGAGTTATTTACAACAGCTTTGAACTCAGCTCAGCCAATCAGAATCAAGGAGCGGATCTCTCTGTTTTCTAACCGCTTACAATCCACATCAACAACACGATGGAGAATTCTGCACATTTGCTGAAATCCGCTGTTTTTAGTGTCACACACAGAAAGAGTCTGACAGCAGATTAAACACGAAAAGCACCTGCAGTGATACACAGAGAGAGCCATCATTCACAGACTGAGCCCCTGAGAGAAACTACTGCAGAAAATTACAAACCTTTCATACAAAAAGCGTGCACACTTCTGGTTAAAAAAGAAAACGGGAAGCATCACCAAGAGTCAAAGCTCTAGAGTTTAGTAAAGGCATGCAAGTCATTCATGACTGCTCTGATGCGTGGAAGGCCATTTCTGATGCATACTGTACATCCTAAAAAGATTTCTTTTGCCTTTTTTTCTTGCCAACATTGACTCAAGAGTCAAATGTTACCCATGTATTACATTTTTTTTATTATATGTATACATAATTTATGATTAAAAAGACTTGGTAGTACTCACAATGACTTGGTCTCTCCTAAATTCCCACCGTCTGGATCAGCTCCATCCCTCGCTCTCTCTCTCTTTCTGTCTCTCTCTCTCTCTCTCTCTCTCTCTCTACATTCTCTTCCTTCTGCAAATATTTTTCACACTGCCTTCCAAACCATGAGGGCCTTTCTTTAGGCACTGATTTACATTTCCTCCACTTTTACTGGAAGATATGATTTGGCTTCAGCATCCGATGGTTTAATTAAAATAAAATGTGCGAAGGAAGTTCTTTCAGATTATCCATCAGACATGTGTGATACAGACAGGAGCGATATGAACTGAATTTACGAGGCTCGTGGGTGTCAAAAGCTGTCTGAAAGTTTACATCGTAATCAGACAAACCACACAAGAACTGAAGCTAATGTCAGTGGTCCAGAGTGGGATGCGGTTGCCATGGAAACAGAGTGATGCAAAACGTCATTTCATGATGGCTTTAAAAAATTCATAAAATATTATCTGGAAAATAAGTCACATCGGGCCAAAATTGAATTGTTGAGACAGAATTTTTTTTTTTAAGTTGCATTGGCGTATAAGATGCATTTTATTTTTCCATTCGGAGATAGTCTAAAATTCCAGAAAATTACATTTAAAAAAAACTTTGGAACATAAGTTTAACACATATAAGATGATATTTATACAGCTATATTCTGGAAAATATGGTCATTCTGAGCAAAGCATTATATAGAAGCATATGCTTAAAGGGACAGTTCTCCCAAAAATGTTAATTCTGTCATCATTTAAGTTTCAAACCTGTATGAAATCCTTCTTAAGGTATTTTGAAGAATCTCTGTAACCAAACAGCTGACGGTAGCCATTGACTTCCATCGTATTGTTTTAACCCTTCCATGGAAGTCAAAGTCTGCCAGCAACTGGTCTGGGCTCGGTTTCCCCCAAAATCATCCTAATGAAACCAATACTTCAATTTAGGCTTTCAATGCTTTTGGGAAACACAGCAGTATTGGCCTCCAACATTCTTCAAAATATCTCCTTTTATGCTTCACACATGTAGGATGAGCAAATGATGACAGAATTGTCATTTTTAGGTGAACTGTCCCTTTAAAAGGGTCTCAAAGCACTAGATCTCTCTCACTACACCACACTCATTTGTGCACTAAAGCATCGCGTGATCATTTCAATTACAAATCGCTCTCGGACAACAGCGCTTATCTAAAGCAGAGAGACAAGAGACAGAAGAGAAGGATCAGTGTTTGCTTTCTAATCTGAGACAGGCTCCAGAGCTGTAATGACTGAACAACAGCGGCTCTGCTCCACAAACACATTCACAGAAACCTCTGTCGGTCGTCAGGCTTTCACAGCCCACTGCAGATCTTAACGCACGAGGAAGCGTCAAACAAACACTAGAGGGCTTTCCCAGAATCCTTCTGATGAAATCAAGGAGGCTCTTGACATCTGTGCTGCTTGTGTGAATACAGGATGAAGTCGATTAGCTTCTGATTCTGGACAAATTGTGGAAATCTAACGGAGGAAACGTGTTGCCATCTACAGGACACTCGGAGACGACAAGAATACAGTTACAGATCAAACATTATTAAAAATGAGGAGATTTACAACACTAGTGAAGGAGGAACGTGTTTGAGGAGCACTTCATCATGCTTCTCCTTTACTGCTTCAATGCATAACAAATTACTAAATAAAATAATAAAATGCAAGTTTTTTTAATGCATATTTAGAATTAAATGTAGTATTTTGTTTTATTGCATTTAAAATAAAATAAAAAAAATTCGAAACAAAATAGCAGAAAAAATATACTGTACAATATATATTAAGAATCAAATAAAGTATTGTTTTATTTTAAATGAATCAAATTAGTATTAAAAAAATATTAGAACAAAATAAAAGAGCGTATACTTAGAATAAATCAAAATGCAATTAAAAAGTATTAATTAGTATTAATGAATAAATATTATAAAATAAATTAAATGAATTAATATAAAAAATATTATTTAAAACAAAAAATATTTAAGGTTAAATAAATATTTATTAGAATTTTAGTCATAGAAGAAAAAATCTGTAAAATGATTTAACGTCATGAGCGTGCAGCATCTGCAGTATTTCTTCCTCCGCAGTCACAGTATCAAGAGTGTAAACACAACTGTATCAGACTGAAGCAGTGTGTTTTAAAGAGCTCTTCCTGTTTTGTGTCCCACACGTCTCACACAGACTGCAGTGAGAGTGTATCAGTAGACGAGCGAGCGAGCTCTACCTGTCTGTAGGTGCTGATGATGATCTCTCGCAGGTGATAGTGCAGCGGCGTCATGGTCTCGCTGACCGAGTCTAACGCCAGATCAACCTCACGCTTCATCCTCTGAATATATATATATATATAAAATTTAACTTGATGCTTGAGTCATTGAATTAAAACATGAGCATTAAATTAAATAATACTAATAAAAAGGACAATAAAATGATTCTAACAAAAATATTGTACTACAAAAATCACTTAAATGTATGATAAAATATTCAAGTAATGATTAAAAAATATTTAAATTACAAATTATATTACAAGTAATTGATTAATAACAACAAGTGCAACAATATAAATAATAATGTGCTGATGTTGGAATTATTGAAGCACATTTTAGAGTTTGATCTGCCCTTCATCTGCCATCATGCAGAACCTGTCGAGGGTCACAGAAGACTCAGTTTAGGGTGTTGATCCCTCGGGTCACTGTTGCCCTGAATCATCCTGAGGTCATCAATGACAGCATGTGAACCTGAGCTTGATTTACCTGCAGCTACAGACACACGGAGCTACAGATCACATCGGGTCGCTCTACAAACACATGCGGCATTCACTGAATGTGGGTCAGAAACCAGGCACTGTTTTACACTTCATAACTCGGAGTTCAGGCCTGAATTAAACGTATTCTGTTCCTAATAAAGAGAGCTTACAGCAGTTCTTCACAAGGTTTTCAGAGACAGTGGAGAGATGCTATAAACCAGGTTTCATGTTACAAAACCCATAACCACAGCTGGCTACGCAACTTTACCAGTCAAGATTTAGACTTTTTCATTTTAATTAAGAAGTGTCTTCTGCTCTCCAAGCCCGCATTTATTTGATGCAAAATACGGTGACAGAAAAATACTGATCTTTGGATCTTTAACTGTTTAAAATATTAATAATAATAAAGTTTTTAGAGTGATTTCTGAAGATCATGTGACACTGAAGACTGGAGGATTGATGCTGGAAATACAGCGGAGCATCACAGAAATAAATTACACTTTAACACAGATTCACACAGAAAACAGATGATTTACATTAGAATAATATTTCACAATTTTACTGCTTTTGGCACAAATAAATGCTACAACAGAAGAGACAGAAGAAACAAAAAAACCTCGTACTGTTCAAAACCTTTTGACTTATACTGTGTAAATTGCATGTCTTGTTTATAAATGAAACCTTTATTTTTTTTTGATGTTTCTGTATTTGTCATCCAACAAAACATGAAAAAACCAGAAGCTTAGATTAAAAAGAAAGGTGATAAAACAGAAGAGCATCACCTCAAACTCGCCCTTGGTGTATTTGGCATCAGGAACGCTCACGATCTCATCCTCACAAGACTCTGGGAAACCCTGTCAGACAACACACAGACAACTGCTGCAATCTGCCAGAAATAAGTCCAATAATACACACTTCTGTGTAAACATTATAACATGAATAAGACAATTTCTCATCAGTAACCCAAATATCCAATCATGCACCATTTAAGACATTTATCATAATTTCAGGAAAAATACAACGGGGTTCAAAAGTCAGAGACAACTACATTATTGAAATTAAATAATTAAATGCTTTGTTACATATACGTTAGAAATGGTGAAACAAAAAAAATATATATATTTTCAACATCACACTTTGACTGAAATGTAGAATATACTATATTTAGAAATACTAATTTGGGGCTTTATATATACACACTCTCTCTCTCTCTATATATATATATGCACTGTTGCAAAATGTAAACTTTATAATTGTACAGCATGATTCTGCTAAATGAGATTAAGACATGAGGATCTCTGAAACATTAACACCATGATTTCTCTGTAAATCTACACTGGACTCCAGGCAGGAGAGATACTCTGGGAGTATAATCTGAGTATTGTGTGATTGAGACGTACGTTGAAGTGCCAGAGCGTGAGCGTGGCGATCACCAGCGCTGTGCTCGTCCGTGCTTTACCATCAGAACAGTTAAAGACGAACGCAGAGAGAGAGTCTTCAGCCAGACGAGACTTCATCTCCTCCAGCAGCCTGTCCAAGCCCTGCACACACACACACACACACACAGAGACACACACACACACCATCACTGTGACCCAATGAAAGCCGTGAAGCAGACTGTCATAAACCACTTTCTCAAACACACAAAAGATCGATAATGAAGCTGTCAGAGAGAACTCAATCAAACCAGGGCTCATTCAGAATAAACTATTACAGAGTCTATTACATATAAAGCACAACGCTGTCATATTAACCACGATCAGACCATTCTTCACAACCTGAACACAAAGAGAGAGACTCTGAGCTTTTGGGGCTTGCTTTTAATGAGACACACGAAAACCACAAGCTTTTTTATCTCCATCTTATACAGTTGATCTTATTTAATCAGAACTGAATCTTTATTGATTGACTTCAGAACACTTTGCATCTGAGATATTGTACTGAAGATACCTGAAGGTGCTTTTTTATGATTTCTTAAAAAAAATAAAAAATAAAAAGGAAAAAAGAAAGAAAAACGAAACTTAAATAAAATAATTATACTAATATCAGAATAATTATAAAATAAATTAAATACAATTTTAATAAATACTAAATTAAAATAAGAAAATGAATAAAATTTAAATAAATATAAATAAAATAATCTTAGTGCCGTATTTTTTTCTGGGTGAAAAAAAATTAAAATAAAAAATAGTTTTGAACTGAACTGAATAGAAAATAACATGAAGGTGAGTTGATGAGATTTCTGAGTGAATCTGCAGTGACTCTGACGAACACTAGAGGGAGCAGAAGCTCTTGTCATTAGCCTTCATCATTGCATCTGAATGTTAAAGCTGTTTCACCTCTTCAGTCGGAGCAGAGCATTCTGGGAAGGGTATCCGTGTGTACCGCAGGCCCTGGTGTGAACTCTTGTGCTGGTTAAAGATCTCCTGCACCGTCACGCAGCTCTTGAACATCTTCATCTGCTTCTCCTGCTCCAGAGTCACCTCAAGCCATTTCTGACTCCCCACGAGTTCCTCTTTCAGAGCCGTTTCCAGCGTCTACGTCACACACACACACACACACACACACACACAGAGAGAGATGCAGAAGCTGGGCAATGTGTAGAGCAACTAATAATATAAAATGAATAAAAAATAAAAATGCACGCTAATCAGAATGACTTGTTTTGCCTGTGGTCACATATAAGAGCAAGCGAGACCAGCGTCTGACCTCGATCTGCTGCGTCTGGGACGAGGGCACACATATGTGCTGGTCCACATGCGTGGGCTCTCTGGGACAGAAGATCTGGCCGTTAGCCTCCACAACCAGCTCATCCTGTAAATTCACCCACAATACACTGCTGTGCTTCCTCTTCTCATCCGTCAGATACTCCAGAACGGCTCCGGTCGCCTGAAACGTGAGCGATGCTGTGGATGAGCATTAATAAACCCCATCAGGAGACATCAGAGTCAGTCTGAAGGGGCTTCTGGGAAGAGTTACCTCAGATGTGGGCTGTGCCATCCCATAGATTGACATCTTGGGCACTCGTCTGAAATTAGCCACTTTCATCTGTTTAATAGTGCTCAGAACGTCAGGCGCGAAATATTCATCTGCAACCTGGAAACACAACACACCGCTTCAGAAATAATCCATCGTCTTTATTGGTTTAGTCAAGGTTTACAGAGAAATCTGTCATTTTAGGATCACGTGTAACTGTGAGAAAGGATCTATTCAAATAAATAAATAGATTTTAAAAAAAAAAAATGTTTTTTGTTGTTATTATTTGATTTGTATGTAGATTTTTTGCTCATTTCCATACAAATAACAACAACATTAATTATGAATTATTATTATTATTATGCACAATTATATTGGCTTCATTTGTCAAGCATGAACATTCAACCCCGTTACTAAAGTTATATAAAGAAAAATGAAGTTAAAAGGGTTTTAAACAGTATTCAAAACATCTCAAAGTGTAGGAACAATTGCAAACCTCAAAAAATAAAGATTTTTTTTTTTACAGTTTTTGTTTATGAGATATTTGAGGTGGATATACCTCCAGAAAATAGTTTGTTAAAAAAAAAAATATATATTATTATTATTTGTTGTACTAACAAGCAATCATGGCTATTTAGACAACGACAAAAAAGACTTTGTTTGGTATTTCTGAATTTAATAATATTAGTCCAAATTAAATGATTCGGAAAAGTAGCAATTAATGTAATAACTGAGCAAACAGCAGCATTTTAAATCTGTGAAAGGAATCATACATCTATAGATGGCCATAATCTACTAATCTAGCCAAGGAATATTCTAATGCCCATATTACACATAAACATCATATACTGTAAACAACTCGCTTAAATGAAATCTGTGACTTCAGAAGATTTGAAATCCAGGCTAGAGTTTTAAATCGTTTAGAGATGTGTTTTGATTTTGATACTTTGTTTCATTCTGAGAAGCCAGTGCTGTTTGAAACTCTGTATCACTGTGAATGTAACACAGTTCGGAACATTCCATTTCTCTTGAACTAAATCTTCTAATCGAAGGATCATTTAGCTTTAAAATGTTGTGATGATAACTGGTGTCCCCTAACACATTACCAGAACTCGAGCTCCTTTGGTGAGCAGGTCAGCTGGGGCTCTGAGCTCTGATTGGTTCATGCAGGAGAGGAGGCGGTACATCCAGGCGTGAGAGCACAGCCATTGGCTGAAACTGGAGGCGAACGCCAGCGGATACTAGAACAGAGAGGAACAACGTCATTAGCAAATGAATAGAGACTCTTTAAAAGAGAGGCTTGAAAACAGACTGTACCTGTTCATGCAGGTAAGCATTAAACACGATCAAGTAGAAATACCGCTCTAGACTCTGTAGAGTTCGATGGAGGAAGTAATCTTTAGTGCTGCTTCCCTGAAAACAGAAAATACACTTCATTTACAATCTGTCCAGCTGTGGGCCGTAAATCTGGATCTGCACACAAGTGATCCACAACGAAAACTAAGTTGAACACGGCAGATTTCAGTTTGTCCAGAGAAGAAGAATCAGCTCAGTGATGCAAGAAGTAAGTTTTTAATTCTAGAAACACTGACCTCGTCTGACATGATGGGCAGATGCTCACCTGGATCTGATAGTCTTCAGCGATTCCCTCCAGCTTCTGTTTGTTCTCGTACACGGCCTCTCGGATGTGGTGCATCTCCGAGCACAGATCGATGGCTCGGTCCACCTGAAACACAGCAGCACACGCTCCACAGCTCATCCGGGGTCTCTCAGGGTTTACACACAAATATTAGATTGAACACTCCAATACTAACCTCTTCCATGACCTCTTGACCTTTAGGCAGCTTGCTGATGAGGGTCTGGATAACCTGGAACTGCATTCTGGGTTTGTCTGTCGCATTCTCTTCAGCGCTATAAACACGTGACAACATTGACAGTAAATGCTAAATCACACTTTAACTGTATATTTAACAAACGTGCTATGTGTACAGTTATTCAGGCTAATTTTAGCTTTTGCTTATTCTCTTTTGTTGGATTTAATTGCCAAGTCAATTTAGCATGCAAAAGAATGTTAATGAATATACAAAAAGTTTTTGTTTTTTAAAATACATTTTTACTTTCTATTCAGGAAGGATGCATTAAATTGATCTTAAGTGTCTGTAAAGACATTCATAATGTTGCTTCAAATAAATGCTGTTCTTTTGAACTTTATGTTCATCTGTGAACCCTGAAAAATTAAATGCATCACAGTTTCCACGTTTTCGGGGTCTTACGGAGCTGAGGGCTTCTGGGTCGCCCGCGTCAGGTGCATCATCACCAGAGATCCCAGGATCATTCCCAGATTGGTCCGGCCCACTCCCACCTGACAGCTGAACAACAGAGCGGGAAGAGACCGCGACGCGTCACGACTCAAGGACAGAGACGGATTCTCCTGACACAAGCAGAGAGAGACAGACGATAAACACCTCAGGAAACCGTTTGCTTCTAACAATTTAATGATTTACATCTAACACCAATCAACTAGGGATTCATGAGGGAACTATAAGGGTTCTTAAAATCATAAAAATGCTAAATGAAATTCAAAGAAATCAGGGATATACTGTCTGTCTAAGCATCTAAACTGCCGAGCCGGAAGAGGCTAGTTAATTCTTGGTAATGTATTTTGCTCTAACTATCTATAAAATGTATTTTATTTCAGCCAGTTGACAAATAAACATTTCTCATTTTCATATTTTAACTTGATGTACTCAAATAAAAAATATATAAGCATAAAACAGCAACTAATAAAAATGACAAACACAAAACTAAAAATGTTAGTAAAATATTACAAAAAAAAATAAAAAAATAAAATAAAAAAAAATAAAAAACTCAAGGATACTAAAATAACAAACCCAAATTAAAATAAAAAAACCTTTCAAATATGAATAAAATATAAACATTTTAAATATATTCAATATTTCAAAAATTATGCAAATTATTTTATTTAAAATAATATTAAATAATTGAATGTAAAATTTACTTGCATGTCATGTGTTTATTAACCACATTCAGATCATCATGAATGTTTCATTGAAATATTATTAAATTTAAAATCTAAAAAAAATAAATACTTGGCTGACAAGAAAGCGTTGGGAATCCATAATTTACCCAAAATAAAACTTTTTTGGTTTTATTTTAAACAAAACCTTAAATGTGTTCGATTAAGAATAATAATTACACAAACAACAAACACTAATCTCCTGTTTATTTTCCTCTATTTTTGCTTTATTATCATCCATACGGTCTATATTTCTGCACATGGAAATGCAGTCTCGGTTTAGAAATGTGCAAATGAATTTGAATCTACAGTGAAGTGATGAAATGAGATCCGATGATGGCAGCCCTGGGGAACAAACAGCCTTGGAGCCGGACAGGAAGTGGCCTCTTTCTTCTATAAAGCTGCTTCCTGTGTCTGGTTCTATTGACAGGGCTAAAATAACAGCTCGGGTCCTGCAGTTTGTCGGGATGCTTTATATAGCGAGCGGACAGAGTTAAGACAATTGATTTCTTGTGGCCCACGCACTGCCAACATATGAACCAGAACAGTTCGTTTTAAAGCATTCTGGGAAATTGCAGGAGCATTATATCACACAGAATATGAAGCATTTATCAGACATGGACTCATTTCTGCAGTCAGCCTGTGGTTTACTGTTTTCTAATCTAAACTCAACAAATCTGTGGCTTCAGCTTCTGTCCTCTTAAACCAGAAACAGGAAACACAAGACACGTGAAGGAAGTCCCATTCATCAGTCAACTGAGCTCTGACTAGACAAAACACCACACCGACACACTTTACCACGGTAAAACTACTGATAGACTCACTGATCTAGCCGTCAATAGATAAATAAAGGCTGTACTATTATTATTATATTTTTTTTAACATAATCCTATATAATACAAACCTATGATCAGAAAACCTTTAAATTTTTGTATTATTATTAATATTAAAAAATACATAATTCCTATTAAATTCGTTTTTAAACCATTTCTTTATTATTATTATTATTATTATTACATATTATAATGCACTGCTTTAATATTAATTACTATAATTAATAATAATTTAACATTCTTATATAAAATACAATCCTATGATCAGAAAACATTTTTTACATTTTTGTATTATTATTATTATTATTATTATTATAAAATACATACATAATGCATAGTAAATTTGTTTTTAAACCGTGTTTATTATTAATATTTTTTTAAATATTACAATTTACAGCTTTAATAATTATTACTATAATTAATAATATAAATTATTATATTATTATAAAATGCATACATAATCATATGCATCACTAAGCTTTTAAACAGTTTATTGTTATTAAATATAATTATCCACTGCTTTACTAATTACTATTATTAATTAATTAATAACTTCCTATTCCTTTATATAATACAATTTTATGATGAGAAGACATTTTTTTTTTTTGCAATTATTATTATGATTGTTGCTTTTGTTGTTTGTTTTAACAACAACAACAACAACAATAATAATAATAAATGCACATTAAATGAACAGCTGTATTGTTATTGACTAAGATGAATAAAACAAGCGTATTGCCCAATGCAAGTTCATCCATAAACTAATAGAACCTTTTTGTAAAGCTTGACTAATAATTTTTCGTGGATTGAGCAAATATATGCAATAGTTGCATGTAGAATAATATAACGTTTTGATTTTTAGTTACACTCATTGTTATTTGCATCACTGATACAGTGTAACATCTACAGTAATTATGCATATTTTTGTTATTACTACATTAAGTACATGCGATGTGTAACGGACACTGATGGAGTCTGATGATCTACAGACTGATGTCCTTCACGTTATGTATTACAGCTCCGACGCGCTTTAAAGCATCTGACGTGTTTAGATTCCACCGTCTCTAAGACATCTAACATCTGAAGCATCACGAGGAAACTATTCCTCCGATGCATTAATGTCTTTCCCATTCCATCAGCTGACAGATTGATGTAGATCACAGCACAGCTATCAGAAAGCTTCAGGAGAATCTCTCACCCGGAGAACGTTCACGAACGCATCAAACTGCTCCTCCAGCGGAGCGCCCTCCGTCGGCAGAGGCAGACGATAATACCTGCACAAACACAGTTACATTATTATTATTAACCTTTTAAACCAGTGTTTCCTAAACTTTTTTAAGGCTTTCTTCATCCAGAGTTTTTGAATCAATCTCTTTTGAATTAATGATTAAGATATCAAATACATTAACAGTCGCGGGTCGCCACCTACTGGCATAATGTAGCATATGCAATCTATATTTAAAACCTCACATTCCTTTATTCACCTGCTAGACAGCAAATGTTAAGATTCTTCTCTGTTCTTTAAAAACAGCGTTTCTTGAGGAAAGGAAAAGCTGCTCTTATTCAAACATCAGTTATTTATGTGGAGAAGTAGCACTTCATTCTGAATAATACGGGGCGGAGTTATGAGCTTTGACTGACAACTTGAGGAACCAATGGCGTTACGAGGTTTAGTCACATGCTCCTTTGAATGCTTTTCATTGGTTAAATATTTCTAAAAGCCACAAACGGACATGACAATGACCATCAGCACTGATTTAGAATAATAAAGAGGAAGTTTCTGCTCATTTTGGGCACTGGTTCAGCCCCCGTGTGACACTGAAGCAGTAGATGTGTGCACCTGTATGTGGGCAGGGTGAAGCACGGACGCTTGAACACCTCCTCTGTGACGTGAACGTCCTCCTCACAGCTGATGGAGATCTTCTGAGGCTCTCCTTTAAAATGCTCGATGTCGCTGTAGACGTAGAACACGTTGTTGTTGAGTTTGGCGAAGTCCTGGAGCTGAAAACACAAATAACTTCGGATCAGCACATGCACATCCGTCTGGGATGTTAGCCGGAAATTAAGACGACAGGAACGCAGAAACATTGGAGTTTAAATGGGGAAATTATTATAAAATGTTTTTAAAAAATTAAAAATAACATGCAAAGTATTATTTACATACAATGTATTATAACACTGTTTAATTAAGGTAATATAATACATTTAAAAAAAATGTTTTTATGTTCTTATACACGATAGCAACACAATGTCTTGGTTGTCTTGCCTAATACTATTTCATATTAATAGTAGAAATAGATTTTAATCATATTATAATTTATTATGATATTAGAAAACATTTAAATTATTTATTATAACTAAATATATTTCACTGCTTTAATATAATAGTATTTAATTAGAATGAATTAATATAAATATATTTAATACTGAGATCAGAATTATTTTAATTTACTATTATTATTATTATTATTATTACGTATGCTTCTCTGCTTAATAATGCATAAATATAAGCATTATAAAACCTAAATTCAGGAAAATAAATAATAATAATAATTATATATATATATATATATATATACACATACGCACACTGAAATAAATAAATTGTCATTATAATTAGAATTCAACATTCTTCTTATTATTATTTTTTTCTATTATATATTCTTCAATGCTTAAATAATAATAATTATAATAATTCAATAAAAGTATAACTAAACCTAAGATCAGAAAATATCACTACTATTATTAATTATATTTACATTGATGCATTATTAATATTATTATTATTATTAATCATAAAAAATATACGATTATACATATATAAAATATATATAAAATGATACAAATTATTATTATATGATACATGAAAATATTATGTATATTATATTATATTATATTATATTATATTATATTATATTATATTATATTATATTATATTATATTATATTATATGTGTTAATAATTTTTTCTCCGATCTCAGGACAGAATGAATTTTAATTCTGTTCTTTCAGGTCTGCTTTCACGGTCTTCAGCGGTTTCTGTTCTGCACACACAGCAGGTGAGTGTCATCAGCAGTTTCGTGTTGTGTTGATGCGTCTCTGACCTCTCGTCTGATGGTGAGCTCCAGGTTCTCCGAGCACGCCTGGCGTCCGAGATCGTGCAGGTTCTCATGAAGGTTCTCCTTCCTCCTGGGAGTGTAGGGAAGAAAGTCTCCGTCCGAACGCAGGAACACCACGGGCTCCTCACGCAGACAGAAGAAAATCACCTCCTTTTGAGAGCAAACGCATGTAAATCAGCCGAATCACACTGGACTCACAGTCAGTCATCATCACGGTCATTCCAGCTCATTTACTGAAAGCACTAAAACACATTTAGCTGAATCAACAGCATTATCTGCACAGGGCTTTCTCCAGAGCACTGACCTGATGGCCTTCGCCCTGCAGTCTCTGGAGGACCTGTTTGAAGCCACCCAGGCTGGGCTGGCCCATGCCGTACAGCGGGAAGCTGCCTTTGCTCCGGCGGAAGTTGGGCGCTCCGTACGAGCCGCTGGTGTTGAGGACGTCTGCTTTACTGAACACGTCCTGCACCATGAAGAAGGATCCCTGAAGAGAGCGTGATCGATCGGGTCAGCAGTCATCTCCACCAGCGCTTTAACACTTAGAAAACTCTTGTTAAACACAGTTAATGCTGCTTTTCCTTCCCACTCAACTGGTGTTTATGGAAGCCTATTTCTGACACCGAATAAAAAATAAAAAAAATCTCACAATTCTGGCTTTTTTTCTCGCAATAGTTTATATCTCAGTCTTGAATTTTTTTTCCAGGAAATTGACCTTTTTTTTTTTTTTTTTTTTTTTTTTAAGCTTATATCAGTTTTTACTTTTTTCTCGCACTTGACTTTTTTGCATATTGTATATCTCAGGTTTAAACTTTTTCCTCGCAATTTTGACTTTTTTTGCTTATTTCTCAGTTTTTTCTTTTGCAATTTTGACTTGTTAACTTATATATCAGTTTTGACTTTTTTCATGCAATTCTGAATTTCTTTAGTTAATCTCTAATTTTTGACTGTTCTGGCTTTCTTTACTTTTCCTCACAATTTTGTCTTTTTCACAAATGCAAATTTATATGTCACAATTCAGATTTCTTTTAATATCTCAGTTTGTCAGTTTTTTCTTTCTCTACCAATTGTTACTTTTGTTGTTTTTTTTGTTGTTTTGTTGATTTTTTTATATACCTCACAATACTAACTTTTCTCAGAATTATGAGATATAAACTCACAACTGTGAAAAATGCCAGTATTGTGATATGACAAGTTGCAATTAACTTTTTAATTTTTTATTCAGTGCCAGAAACGAGCTTTCAGAGTTTGCCAAAACTAATTTTTAAAGCATTTAA
The DNA here is from genome assembly GCF_023724105.1 of Carassius gibelio. Classification (NCBI taxonomy): domain Eukaryota; kingdom Metazoa; phylum Chordata; class Actinopteri; order Cypriniformes; family Cyprinidae; genus Carassius; species Carassius gibelio. The sequence goes on along the minus strand of NC_068407.1, from coordinate 702,649 downwards.
GCTGGTCGTTTATAACATTATTCATTATTCACACAAACATGATTAAAGTGTGTCCACACAGAGCAGTCCTCAAACTAAAAATGATTCATTTCTATGGAAACGTTCATAATGGCTAAATGATTTGATTTGTTGTTGATCCCAGTAAAATCACTAAATTAACACCAATAAATGTATGCGTTTGATAGATACTTTTATCCAAAGCAGTTTCCTTTGAATTCAAGCTAGACATTTTTTTCTGTAGGAATCAAATCCACACAGCAGATAAAATCACATATCAAACAGAACCGAGGCAGTTTATTATTTATTTTTTATTTCATTTGCCTATAAATATCTAAATGTATACACTGTGGTGGCATTTGTTATACTGCTTTAAAAAAAACATAAAATTAAATGTATTAAAGTCAGTGTTTTTTAAGTATTTTTTGTTTTTATCTATGATTTTAATTAGTTTTGTTTAATTATCTGCATTTAAATTTTATTTTTTGATTGAAGTTTTAGCACTGAATTTTTTTTTATTAAATCTAAACCATAATGTACAAAAAAAAAATAGCTATCACTCTAAAAATTTTCATATTTATTACAAATATATATTTATAGAAAGAGAGCGATTTTTTTTTTTTTTTTTTTTCAATAAATTTTTTTTAGGACTATTTAATGTAACAATTTTTTTTTTTTAACTCAAAGTCACAAACAAATTTTTGAAATTTAAATAAAATAAAATAGTACATCATTAATACTAAAGTAGCACAGAGGACGCCACAAAAGGCGAGAGAAAGAAGCTTTCATAATTGAGTTCAATAAAGATTTTTACAGTTGCAAAATGTTAATTATGAAAATTGTGACGTGCCATTCAAGTAGCATTAACTCCAGCTTTTATAAAACGAGCTGCTAAACGCCTAAATATTACTTCATGATGTAAAAAACCTGAGCATCAACAGCAGAAGATCATCAAGAAACACAATGTTCTGGAAAGGAGTGTTTGACAAGCGTGTTATCTGTTGATTTGCAGCGAAACTCATCAACGGCTCGTCAGCAAACAGAAACTAACGAGCAAACACAGAGACCAGGAGCTTCAAAGCCTTCAGATAAAGGTGCAAACGTCCTGCGAGCGCCGAGCAGCGGGGAAGTGATTAATGAAGACAGAGACGTGTTCGGACACTTTTACCAGCTTCGGCTCGCTCCAAACATTTAGACACAAATCCACTGCGAGAAACATTACTATACTGGCACCAAAGCAGAATGATTATCATCTTCATGTTGCATGGTATTTACTGCATAAATAAACCCAGCACGCACGATGCTGTAGTTTGCAAAAACAAAAATTTGATATGACATTAGGAAATTTACTAATTACTATGGTACTGTATGTACTGCACTTTTGGTAAAAAATAATAATAATAATGCCACAAAAAACAATAAAATAAATAATAAAATAAAACACCCTATTAATGTATTGTTATTACTGATTATTTTGTTATTTAATTTTATTTAATTTGACTACAAACATCTTTTTTTTTTTGTCATACATTTTTCGACTTATTAAATTAATAATAATAAAACAAAAAGCTAATTCAATGAAAATGTATTACTTTTCCATTACATTTTTATTTGTATATTTTTCGGTTTCATTTTCCTTTTCGGTTTCATTTCATTTATTTGTTGAAGTTTTAGTACTTTTACTTCGTGGTTTGTCATTTTATTCGGTTTTTATAATATGAATATATTAGGGCTGTCAGTTTAATGCACTAATTTATTATGAAAAAATAATGCAATTCAAATATTGTAAGGGTTAACGCACTAACCCCGCCCCCAAACCTGTACATCATCATATATCTCATATAATTAACTGTTGAAAAAATATGATGCATGGGCAACAACTCCATAAATGCAGTTATACCCTAAAAAAAAACAAGATATTGGTGCAAAAAGCCCTGTATGAGTTTTTGTCTCATATTTATATCATGTGATAAGAGATATCACACCAGAGGAGAGCAGTAATACAACAATACTGTATTTGTAGTATCACGTTTAAATGTGATTTTACACAAATCAATTTTTTTTCTAAAAAAAAAATAAATGTTTACATTTTAGTATTTTTTGTCATTTTTATTATTCTTTTTTAAATATGCCTATATTTTTTATTCAATTTTATTTCAGATTTCTCACCTGGACCAGATGGTGCTCAGGCATGTTGTCCGAGATCCTCCCAACTTTATAGTTCGTACGGACAACATCGTCGTGGATCTGAAACTCCTGTCTGCAGTTATACCTGCACACACACACACACACACACACACACAATCAGGAGAACGATCGGTGACTGCAGGCGTCTCAGGACAGAGCCGGACGTACGTGATGACCACAGGAGCCACTTTATTAGTGATGATGGACTTGGCCTTGTTGTTGTGGATGTTGAGCGTCTGGAAGGAGGCGGAGCTCGCCGACCGCCTGCTGTCCGTCATCCCGTTGCCGTGGAAACTCTCATGCAGCGTGGGCTGGGGAGCAGCGCTGGCAGTCGTACCCATAATCCTCCAGCAGCTGTCAATCAAACACACACACACACACACACACCATCAGAGTGCTGTCAAACGATGTCTCCATGTCTCCATACTCGGGAAGCACAACAAAACTCTGGTTCTCAGACTGAGAGCGGCCCATTCACAGGGAAAATAAAATCTCCCAGTGTCCTCGGCGGAAGACAGATGGGAATTCCTGCTTCCCGCATCAACAGCTATTGAAATACAGCGGTGAAGCTCAAGCGGAGACGGACCGCTCGCACAAAAGGGTCTCGGCGCAGACAGGAAGTGCTCAGCAGCTGCAGGAAGCATCTGCGGTCGAACAGGCTGATCAGAGGAAGGATGCAGAACGCTCCTCGTTCTTAAGAGATGTACATCTCAGATCAGACGCACATTTATAACTGTGAGAAGAGCTGGAGACTCGTGACCCAAACATACATCACACAGGTCTGCCCTGCGACACACAGCAGGGAGATGCAGGCTAAAACATCAAATAAAATAACAAATATAAACAATTAGATAGTAAAAAAGTACAAATAAAATGGAAATGGAAAGTAATGAAATAAAACAAACATAATAAATGTAAATAATAAAATTTTAAATATTTAAAAATTAAATAAAAAATGTAAAATAATTTAATGAAAGAAAATAAAATGAAGTAAAAAATAAATTATAAATAATAAGATAATAAAAAAAAGTTTTAAAAAATGAAAATTCTAATGAATGCAATGAAATAAACCTAATAAAATAAATAAGAAAATGAAAATAAAAAATATTTTAAATGGTAAAAACAAAATATAAAATGAAACTGAAAATAAAAGTAACAAAATAAAAAATAAATGATAAACAATTACATAATATAAAAGTAAAATTTGAAATTGTAAAGAATGTAATGAACTAATAACCTAAATAAAATACACAAAATGTAAGTAATAAAATTAAAAATAAATAAAAAAATAAGATAAAAATAATTCAATGAAACTGAAAATAAAAATAATTAAATAAAAAATAATTTTAATTAGATGATAAAGTAAAAAAATGGAAATCGTAATGAATGTAATTAAATAAAACAAACAACATTAAAAATTTTAAAGAATATTAAAAAAGGTACAAAATTGAAAATAAAATAAAACAGACAATAAGAGTAATGAAAAAAAATGTATTATAAACAAATAGATAATAAAAAAAATCGAAAAAACTAAGAAAGAAATTAAATACAAAATATATTTAAAAATAAGAAAAATAATAATAAAATGAAACAGAAAATAAAAGTACTGAAATAATAATAATAATAATAATAATAATAACAACAACAATAAAATAAAAGAATAAATTGTAAAAAAAATAAGCTTCATTTTAAAATAAAAAGTAACAGACTATCAAACACCACAGTATTCCCACCGAATATAAAAGAGTCATTAGTCTCAGTTTGTAACCACAAGCCAGTTTTAGGAGACACACCTCTCAAACAGAGCTGCGCCCATCTTCAGGAAGTGTGAGCAGATTTCACAATATAACACAATCTCTTCACAATCCATCAAGGACATTATTATTATTTATGTCTCTAGTGAATGTGTCCTTCACAAACCTCGACTGAAAGAGGACGCTTCTCAGAATCACATCTGCAGTTTTCATTCACAAATATCTCAAGTGCGAACACAAACGGGGTTTGATCAGGTTTAAAACCCTAAACTGCATCTTTAACCAGAGTTCAGAGTGGATTTAAACGTTTAAGAGAAACGACCACCACCACAGATCCTTGTGAAGAAGCATGTCTTTCATAAAGATGATGTTTTGACAATATTAGTGCTCATTCACTTCCACTGTACAGACAAAAACACATCTGACTAAAATAATAAAGTAAAAAATTTCATTTCTCAAAGTATCTTATGTGTTCCACAGAAAGTCATAAAATAGATTTTAAAAAAATATTTATAAAATTGTATAAAAATTAAAAAAAAAAAAATTCTAAGTTAAATATTTATAATTTTTATTAATAGCTTGAATTGGTTTTTATTTTTAGGACATTTTTGTCATTATTATTAGCTTTTGTTTTCTAATATGTCTATGAATATTTTTTTATAAAATAAAATGAAATAAAAAAAATAATAATAAAATAAAATAAATTATAAAAAAATAAGCTTAATTTTAAAATAAAAGGTTTTATTTTAGTGCTTAGTTATTTAAGGATTATGTAAAAAAATTAAAAGAAAAGGTTGCCTTGAGAGTTGAATTAAAATACATTTTAACATTTATGTTTTCATAGTTTTAATTTATCAGTTAATTATAATAGAATGATATGACGGAGAGTGAATTGTGCAAGAACTTTCATTTTCGTGGTAAAAATCCCTTTAAGAGAGTGAAAATGCCCCGTTAAGTGCACTTCACAGTGTGGAAATCAGAGCACATGTGTAATCTGTGGTGCATGTGTAATAGACAGAAGGGTCAGAGTTACACAAACATGACAAAACACCTAAAAATCCCTTCAGCGGGGAAGTGCCTTCAGAAACATGAGGGTGTTGCGTGTGTTTAGTCCTAATGCATGGATCCAGTGATGCTCACATTAATGATTCACCGGGGTTTTACACTATGAACAGTCATTGTGTTGATAATTTGACATCCATCAGCAGTGAAGCTCAGCACAACTTCACGACTTCACGACTTCCCTTATGAGTAAAAACAACTGCCCGGAAAAACTGACTTCCTCACACTACTTCCTGTTGCAACACCGCGGAGATGTGCATGTTACTTCACCATGGCACTGAACCATTTACAGAGTCACACACCGTAATATTTACAATTCAACTGAGGTTCCTGTGAACTAATAACCTCCAGGTTAAAAAAAAAATGTTTTTAGATTTTTTTGCATAAAACGTAAAATTAAAATCACACCACCTTAAATCACACACTTGATATAATTCTAAAACATGCCATTACAAACAAAACAGCTATAAAAATAATTGCAAATGTTAGTAAACAAGTTAGTAAATTTCTATATTTTGTTAAAAAATAAAATAAAAATAAATAAATATATATATATATATATATATATATATATATATATATATATATATATATATATATATATATATATTAAATACACTAAAATATGACATTAAACTTAAACAAAAACAATTGCATTATATAGTTATAATATTATAATATAATAGTTATTAAACAATTTAAATACTTATCAAAACAATATATATATATATATATATATATATATATATATATATATATATATATATATATATATATATATATATATATATATATATATATATATATATATTATGCACAAAAAAATAAAAACAAACAAATAAATTAATAAATACTAAAACAACTATAAAAAGTCAAAAGTTAGTAAAATGTATTTTAATATTTTAGTAAAAATAAATGCATTTGAACACAACACACAAATAAACAAGTAAATAACTAAAATAATGCTAAAACATGGCAATAATCAAACTACCAAAAAGTGAAAATTTTGTAAATATATTTTATAACTATTTTATAAATATATAAAAATAAATAAATTTGAACACACACATACTTCCCCAAAAATATGGCATTAATAATAAAGCAAAACCACTATAAAATTATTTGCAGACATTAGTAATTAAATTTTGATATTTTAGTTACACACGATACATGTGAAGACATTAAAATAAAATACTACTTGAAAACAGAAACCATTGCATCATCACTTTGTGCTAGAAACATGGTACTTTTGTCAGCAAGAGTTTCAAAAACCCACAGTGCATGCAACAATCAGAAGAAGGGGATAAAAGCATGACTGCAAACTAAATATCAGCTCTTGAACTGAACGCAAATACACTGTAGGTTTTCCCAGAATGCACCAGGAAAAACTGCATCACACGCAGGCATTTACAGATCAGAAATAGCACATAATTACAGTTATTCTGAACGGCTCTGAGAAGCACAGCCCAATATGAAAACACATGAACACAGCTGTCTTACTGTGTGTTAAACTGTTAGACAGAGGTTCGTTCTGCATCCACCGATGAACGTCAAACAGCTTTGAGCGACACGAAGGAGTGTGAATGTGTGTGTTGTGGGTTAGTGAAGAGCAGTGTGACCCACAGACATCACATCTCTCACTGAAAACACTCGCTCCAATCAAACCACAGCACTGAGAAAGACATCAGCGAAACTGCATTCAGCATTTCAGAAACCATCCTCTAGACTCAAATCATGTGCTTTACGACCCGAGCCTCAAACAGCGGCTCGATGAGGATAATCCATCTCTGCTTTTATTCAATTATACAAATATACATTATAAACGCAAAGACAGGACAGGACAACACTTTGATCTGGAACAGGCAATATCTGCTATATCAGCTGATGCATTTAAATTTAATATGTAAATTTAATTAAATTTTTGCATTTAATTTAAATTGTGTTTGCATTTTAATATTCAAATGCAAATACAACTATAAAAATAAACTTACGTAAATAAGTTTATATAGTAAGAAAATAAGTTATTAAAATATAATTCAATATTGTATTAAAGAAATATAATGAACATATATAAACACATTATAATATATAGATTTAATTTACAGATTTCAAAATTAATTTATACAAATTTCATAAATAATGATATAAGTATATTTTTGGACATTTTATTAAAATAAATATATTTTATGCACACACACAGACATGTACATAAAGACTAACATGAAAATATTTAAATTTATATTACATTATATTATATATAAATGGATTTAATATATAAACAACACATTTTTCTTAAATGCATGCATATGTGTGTATTTATATATAATAAATATACACAATGCACACATATATTACGTAAACAAAAACTTTGAAGTTTAATAAATAAATAAATAAATGAAGATAATATACATTTTAAAAGTTAGTAAGTATATTTAGATATTTTATTTATAATTAATATTAGATTTATTTAAAAATAAATGTGTGTTATCCATATAAATATACACATAAAATATTATCATAACAAATCAGTGTGGTGTAACCGACAGGAACTCATTTTTGTTATGTGTCAAGAAAACCATAAAACAGGAAATGACATCACAGAGAGGTCGTCGACTGGTAACACCCTGTGATATTCCTCAATTTCATGAGGTTTGTATTAAAAAATACCCTGAAAAGTGTCTTCAAAAAGACATAAACACAAATTTTATTCTATTTGTTACTTTGACACGTTTAAGTTTCTTTTGAAGCGTATGAAGTTGGTTTTTGTCAGAATTAGACGTTTCTTCAGTCTGTACACAAAACAGACAAGAAACACAGAATACAGAAATATTTCAGAAACAAACTCAATCATTCAAAGCCAAGATGTTCATAAAACTCCCCGAGATGATAATTAAACACCGCGCAGACTGTGCTCAAACAACATGAATCACTAAAACAAGCAAATCTGCACAAAACACACACACACACACACATGCTGGAACTGACCGTACCTGAGGACACACACACCGCAGCAGCATCAAATCCACAGACGTCTGAGCAGAGCGACAGCACAGTGTGTGTGTGTGTGTGTGTGTGTGTGTGTGTGTGTGTCAGCCTCTGATTAGCAGTCTAACACAGCGAGAGTGATCTTCAGTCCGAGCGTCAGACACAAACACACGCTCAAGAAGAGCGGCGTGATAAATCCATGTGTGTGTGGAGGATGTGTGGGTGGGTCTTACAACACACACACACACACATTACCACATGAATTAAAAGCTCTCCACAGAGTGAGTGTGTGACTGCCTCCCCTACAAACACACACACACACACACACACAGACACACAGACACACAACACACAGACACACACACACACAGAGACACACACAGACACACACGCACACAGACACACACACACACACACACACACACACAGACTCACACACAGACACAGACACACACACACAGACTCACACACAGACACAGACACACACACACACAGACAAGAGCACGAGCTCCTAACAGCATGTGTGTTTACATCACGTAATTCGCCGCAGCTCTCGTAAGTTAGCACATCACACTAATCACTTCATTCGTAAGCAATTAAGACACTCCGTCTTCGTCAACACACACACACACACACACACAGCTGAGCAAACACAGTAAACCTCAGCACAGGTTTCAGGGAAGACACACACACACTCACACACTCATCCCAGGACAGGACAGAGAGTAAATACTGTAAAGTCAATGTACTTCAACATCCATTCAAATCATCTAAAATACAAAATAACTACTGAAAGAAATCTAAATGTTAGCAAGTATATTATTATAGATAGATATATAGATATTTCATATTTCTATTTAATATATTACAGCCTTCCCCATAAAATAACGCTTTTCTTTAAGTCAGGAAGCATTTTTTTCGTCAACCGTGGATTTTTGTAATTTCCAGATTTTGTTGTGAATGTTGTCTCTAAACTACAGCGGAGTAAACTGACATTAATCTTGCTCCATATGGAATTGGTGCTTGGAAATTAGTGAATTTATTCAATATTTCAGCTAATTTATTAACATTTTCAGCTATGCAGAAGAGCGTAGTTCTTTCAGAAGCATTTCATCCAATCATTATCATGAGAGTTAAGCAGATCTTGTGAAAGCGATCGGACTGTGTCCAGTTCCTCTGAATCACAGGCTTCTCAAGGACACTCTTCAGAAAACACTTCTGATGGAGAGAAAACAGCACAAACTCTCCGAGAGAGACACACAGCGCAGGACCATCTCCATCTCAAACACACATGAACAGAGAACACACACAGAACACACACATCAGTCTGAGCTGAGGCTAGTGTGGGTCTCAAATCATTTAACGTCATTGTGACTTTCACATACCACTTTTGTACTTTGAAATCTAAATGTATAAATATATGGAATATTTATTATTTAGAAATCATATACTAAACATATATATATATATATATATATATATATTAAACATATTTATTTGTGTGTATATATATATATATATATATATATATAAAATAAATACATATTTTACATATAAAATATATTCAAAATATAGAAATACAAATATAATTTAAAATACAAAATTGTAAATACCTATTTAAAAATATATCATATATATTTAAAATTATATTAATAAAATTAATACATATTATAAAAAATATTTTAAATTCAAAAACTATACACACATTATATTTAATGTATATAAAAAATATTTGTATCTTTTTTTCACATATTTATACATTTTATAGGCCTATATGTGACCCTGGAGCACAAAACCAGTCATAAAGATATATTGGTTTTTTATTTAGATTTCTGCATCATCTGGAGCTGAATAAATGATCTCTCCAGTGATGTGTGGTTTGTTCGGAGGACAATATTTGTCTGAGATACAACTATTAGAAAATCTGGAATCTGAGGGAGCAAAAACAGCTAAATATTGAGAAAATCATCTTTAAAGTTGTTCAGATGAAGTTCTTAGCAATGCATATTACTAATCATACATTAGGTTTTTATATATTTACTAAATATCTTCATGATCTTTACTTAATATCCTAATGATTTTCTGCATAACAGAGAAGTATAATTGTGACTCATACAGTGTATTGTTGTCTATTTCTACAGACACATGTATAGTTGGATGTGAGCTGATGTTGATGTGAGAACAAACCCATCCACACCTGTGTCTTCCTCCGTCAGTCTAACGGTGTGATGAACTTGAAGAGATGAATGCGAGACCAAAGCCAGAAATCATGCATCTCTCTCTTTTTTCCTGAGGCTCTGTGAGATTTTGCCCTTGTGGTACTCTACAGTTTAACATGAAGAGAAATCAGTTTGAAGCTTCTGGATTTAATGAGAGAAAGGAGGCAAAGCAGACGAGGAAGCAGCAGAAGATCGAGCGACGTGATGATGCTCTGAAGCAGTGAACAACATTTCAGCTTCCTGTGAAACTTCCTCCCAGGGCTGTGAGAAACCAAACCGTTTCCTGCTGACTCTCTCATCAATGCACTTTTGTGTTTAAACATCCGTTTCCGAGCGGACTGACGCTTCACACCTGAGTGTGTCCACGGGAAGAACACTTTCCTGTCAGGATTTGCCCTCAATGATCAACCTCGCTCATTTAGACATTATATTCACTGCAAAAGAAGGGTATGCAGAATACAAAAAGATTCGTTCAAACGAATCGACTCACTGAATCAGATGCAGAGTTTAAACATTTTCATGCGTTTCTTGTAATTTATCCTCTACATATCACACACTTGTAATAGTGTGCTAGAATCTGATCAGATTTAATCATTTTCATGCAGTGTAGGGATATAATATAGACTTCATATGATATAAACTAAAAATAGAAATGCTGATTTCTATCCTGGTAGACATGAAATCATGGGCATTCAGCCAGACACACAGTGGGAAGAACACATCTACGCTGTCTTCACTAAATGACACAGCCGTACGATCACTGGACTGACCTCAAACAGATAAAAGCTGGACCATGTGACATCTAGTGGCTGAAATCATCTGTGCACATCAGGCATTCAGTGAGCAAACCACAAACACAAAATCAGCTTAAAACTAAATACACCACAACCCCAAACACACAGCACATTCACTGCATTCAATCACAGCGGCTGTATCTCAAATGATCTGCTTTTAAAGAAAGATGCACAAATAAATGATTTAAATCTTCATGCAACTGATTCATCCCAACCCATCCAAAAATAATCCCTAAACTCATTTATTCATGAAGTGATTTTTGTTTTGAATAATCCATGAATTATAAAATAACTGTTTTACAATCCATGTCCATACTGCCATAATCAAATGTCATTTCAAGGGGGGAAAATAATTTTGCATAATTCCCAGCTATTTACAATTAATATTTCTGTTTCTGTATAGACACACACTTAAAATCTCAATTACAAAAACATATTTAAAACACCACACTGTGAACCAGCGGGGCATGTTGTCACATTACAGTATATGGGGTAAGTTGTCACAATAGGAACTTGATGTTTATTGACATTGACTAAAGAATTAAAAATGTAAAATCTTATGTTTTTAAACTGTTTAACTGCTTATTCAGCTAAACTTAAAACAGCAAGACAATTATTAAACATAAAATAAAACAAAAAGCAGCTAAAATAGAAATGGCATCCCATTGTGAGGTTTATAGTTTGTCGACTCGTAAGGAGGAATCTTGTTTAATTTAGAGGACAGGATTCACAACCCAAAAATATACATCTTAAGACAGTTTAACACTAAACATCATCTTGTGACAACTTGCCCCAGCCTCAAACCTTCACATTTCTTAAAGTGACAGTCTTGTGAACTTCAAAAGCAGATCAAACACCATCTTTCACTTTAAATGCACTATATTGATAGCTATGTCAAAGTTTCTTGCAAGACTCTTTCCAACCAGAGGCAAAATGAGTTGACACTGTTTTTAATTGGCCTCATTTCTATAACGATCTCTACAAATGACCCCTTTATCGGACTTTATCTCAATCCCTAACGCAAACTGCTCTAATCTCGCACTGACAGGGTCAAACAGACGGATTATTCACAGTTCTGATGGAGAACCGAAACGAACTTCATCACCATTCATCTTCAGAAGCGTGAACATTAGCATCTCAATCCACTAATATCAAATCGCTTTCATGTGGATTGATCAGATTCTGGCATGTAGGTTTCATCCATATTCAATAATGAGAAGCAGGATAGATTACATCGTATTTAATGAGGAGTTTCTAATCGGAGATGTTAGGATGAAGCTCACCAAGTTTGTCAAGAACTTCCCAAAACTTTTTAAAAAATGAAAATATTTGGCATTTTTTCAATGCATCTCCTGACAATTAAGGAAACGTTTCGTGTTTTATTGTTGGAGTGAAATATGACGTTTGTAGTGAGATTTATTCTATTTATGTGATTAGTTTACATGAGAGATGTAGGCTACCTGTTTAAGATCCAGAAGCTCAGCTCAGGGTGTGAAAAACTTCACAAGTTCCTCAAATATCACAATGATGGCCGTGAATGTCTACGTAATCGTTAGTTTAATCGAGTTCTCGTTTACTAAACTACAACAAAGTAACTCAGAGCGACACATTCGCAAATGATTCTCTTTTGATTGTTGCGAGGTCTAATTCGAAAACGAATCGTTCTTTTGAATCGGTTCTTTGAAATGACTCGGTCGAGTTCAAATAGTGGTTTTTGAAACCCTGATCAGTTAAACTAGATCAGTTGTTTGGAAGTGTAAACTTACAGAACTGGAACCGTTTACTACATTTTGATTCGTAAAACACCAAAAGATTCATTCGAGCGAATCGACTCACTGCTTCAGACCCATTTGAAACATTTCCCGAGCTTTTCTTGTAACGTATCTCCTCTGCATGAAACATGTGTGCGCTCTAAACTGATTTACACACCTCACACTCGATATAGTGTGTTATAATCTGACCAGAGTGAATCAGAGTCGTGTAATCTATCGCAGAATCAGTAACATACCGACACACTGACGCTCAGATTATATCCGCTCTGTTTCTAGCACACACTGCCTTTTATGCTTCTCTCTTTTCTCAACTGCAGCAATGCAGCTTCACCCGACATGCAGTCTACATCCATGCATGCATGTGAGGAGAAGCTCGATCACATAAGCAGTGCAGAAACTGAATCACTCACCATCTCCCGTGAAACCCTCCGCCTTCACAACAGAGCAAACACACTCCAGCAAATCTCTGAGAATCGAGAGAGAGAGAGAAGGCAGGCACTCGTGGTTTGGAAGACTGGCTCTTTGAGCATGCGTGTGCTCTCTCTCTCTCTGTGTGTGTGTGTGTGTGTGTGTGTGTGTGTGTGTCTGGTGCCAGGCGCTGAAAAGATCAACAGTCCAACCAGACATATAGAAATTGTGTGGTGCAAAGTGTATTTTAGCCTATCTAGTGATTCTAATCATTAATTTCCATTAAAAAGTCTATTTTTTCAGTGAAGGATAAATGCTTATATTTTTAAATATAAAAAGTCCAACCCTGTTTTTCATAGTTGCCTAATATACACTAATACACACACACATATCAATATATCAAAATTACAACAAAAAAATTGCAAATACATATATTATTGTAGAAAGTTGCACATACACACACATAAAGTTGCAAGTACATATTTTTTTTACTTTATTTGTGTGTGTGTGTGTGTGTGTGTGTGCAACTTTCTACAGTATTCTACTTAAATGAAGTCTATCAAGAACCATATTCAAAATAGCAAATAATTAAAAATTTATATAATCTAAAAACATATAGCCTACAATATTTAAGTCAATACAAAATAATATTGTATTATAAGCAGGCGATATAGATCAATAAATCCTTAAAACTATAACTTAAAATTCACTAAAATGTTACTCATCTTATACCTATTACAAATGTTATAAAAAGAACTTACAAAACAATATTTTTCTTAAACCTAAAAATTAAGCATATGCAAACTTGCTAAATAAATAAAAAAATCACACACACACACACACATCAGACAATAATATATTATGACTTAAAATTCATTAAAACATGTACTGTTCATTAACGTGAGCCAGCACTGAACCCAGACACATCTTCCACCTCCCAACAGGATGAGCAAATAATATTTGTCGATATATAAATGTTATGTTTAATGCAGGTCTAGTAAAGGCACGTATATCTGACGCTGCAGACGTGTTATCACAGTCTTCAAAGGACTAGAGCGACTCCGGTGACGTCACGCGGCGCAAGGTGCTTTAAATGTTCATTGTAAAATATGCGCCTCATTTCCACACGAATAGATGATGAGCTGTCAAGGCATGTCAATTTCCTTTAATGTCCTCTGCTACTTGTTAAATATGCAGAGGGGCAGAGGGAGGGGGTATATAAGCTCTCCTGGACCCTCGACCTGTCATTCTGACCTCAGTGCATCATGAACGCGCACGGAGCTCTGCGCCTGCTCTGCTACCAGCTTCTGCTTCTTGGAGTATTCGGAAAATATGATAATCACGCCACGAGGAGTACGTCACCCAGAAGCCACCGGCATCACTTACCGACGTACATGATGCAGCTCTACCGACACTTCAAGCTCAACCAAACGCGTCCCGTGGAGAATACAGAGCACGAGCAAGCGGACACCATCAAGAGCATCCTCTCCAAGAGTAAGATTTGCTTTTCTTTCATTTCTAGCTACACGCTTTTTACTCGCATGAACGTTTACGCGCCGTGGTGAAATCTCCGAAGCTGTTTTTGGCTCCTGCTGTCAGATCTCAGCGCCAGACTCCTTCAATCCACATTGTCCAGGACTAAAGCTGATGTGGATTAGAGCCTCTCCAGACATCCTCACACAAACCCAAATCAACATCAGCCCCTCGGCGGTTTTTCACACGTCCCTGATTAGATTAGGAGCGCGGGCACGCGGCGTTTAACGGGGGTCTGGAGGGTGTTAAACGATGGGTTTCGATCCGGTGCTCGTTCTGAAGGGATTAGGCTCGCGCTGCCTTGCCCCTCCGTTAAAATACATCTAATATCTGACCGATACTACACGACTCTTCATCAGACTGATGATCTCTAATTCAAGAAATGAGACTAGTTTAATTGATGTGAGTTACACCTTCGACTAATTGAGGGTGGTTCTTAATATCTGATATAAGCTACTAAATTTAAACTATTTGCATAAAGATTTATTCAAGAGATTGACCATAGATCAAATTATTAGCTTTGTCCTAATTAATTTTAAAATAACAGGTTTGCCAGTGAATTATTATTATTTCTATTCGAATTGCAGTTTAACATACTTTGTTGAAAATAATAATAATGACGCAGTTATTATTTGCAACAATTTAGATTATTAGACTGCTACATAAAAATATTAGATTTTTTAAAATCATGATTATTATTTAAATTATGTATTATTTATATTATTACTATTGTTGCAGTCTAGGGATTATTTACAATAAATTTGAATAAATAAATAAATAATTAGACTGCAACAAAAAAGATATAAGGAATGTTTTTTATTTATTACTTATTATATTTTTTATGCTGCAATGATTATTTAGAATGCAATAAAATAATAAATATGTTGAATTGTAACTTGCTATATTTTATTTTTAGTATTATTGTTGCAGTCTAATAATCATTTACAACAAAATAAAATGATTTTTAATAAACTTAATAATCTGACTGCAACAATAAGTGTAATAAATATATTTAATAATTATTATTTGAATTATTATTGTTATTTTTAGAACACCAAGGCCATTTGTGAAAGTGCAGTGCTTCCCGAAATGTTTTAAATATTAAAGAAAGACTAATCTAATGATTATTTAGTCGTGATTGAGTTGAACTACAGGCTGATGTTGAATGGCAGAGCTCTTAAGCACAGTCAGGGCAGCCGCTTATTAGATAAACCAAAGCAATTAGCAATTTGAATGTAAATGTACAGCCAATACACTCCAGTGGACAAGAGCCTCATCCACGAGGATCAAAGAGTGTGTGTTCAGCTGCACAAATCACCTCATTACTGCTGGGTTTGTGTACATGACAGTCAGTCCTTCATCCCTTCATCCCTGGAGAAAGATACATATCAAAAGAGCCAAGAGCCATAGTGATGGGTTACCACTTTAAATGAGTGCATCTCACCAAAAAGTTTTTCTTTTCACTTAAATATTTAATAATTCATTTAGTCATATGAATCTAATTTGTTATAATCGCATCTTTTAATAATGATATCGAATGAGGCATATGAAATATTGCAAAAAAAAATTAATTATATATATTTGATTTAAAAAAGAAAATGATCAGTGGCTGATGCATGATACAGTATGCAACATTTCCTTTAAATGTATTTATTCTTTTACATTTACATTTAATCATTTGCCATATATGTTATCAAATGAGGCATATGCAAAATTGCAAAATATATTGTTATTCCATTTCTTTTTTTTTTCTCTATGATTTCCATTTTTTGTCACTGGTTGATGGATGATATAATTTACCATTGGTGTATAATATGCAAAGTTTCAACCAAAATTGAAAACGTATTTAATAAAAAAAAATGTTAGAAATTCAAAGTTTTCCCAAAGTCAGTTTTTTATTATTATTATTATTAATTTGTAATATATGGAGCCTTAAAAATAATGGTATGAAATAAGCAACATTGCAAATTAAGTAAAACTAATTTTTAAAAAATGTATATTGTTTATATTGTTTTATATTATATTTTATTATTTTTTATGTGTCATATTGTGTTAGTTAGCTGTATTTTTTGTTATTTTTAACCTAATCAAAATAACCTGTCTGCAGTCTGATTGAGATTAACTGGAAAGCACAATGATTTTCAAAAATTTATATGTTTTTGCAAATTAACTTTATTGTATATATATATATGAAGAGTTACTTTGCAAAGCGATTACCGTTCAAAATGTATTACAATTATTTTTAATCAGTAAGGATATTGGCAATAATAATAATATGACTGACTTATAATCATGTATGACATAAATGTGCCATCTCCTCATGTGTTTCCTTTGCATCTTTCAGGTTTGACCAATCAGGACACACACTACATCACACACTTCGACCTTTCCTCGGTTCTCTCCGAGCGTCAGATCCATGCGGCGGAGCTGAGGATTCGTATTCCCAAAGAAACGCAGCGATCGAACATCACGGTGGAGATCCGACACCATCAGGACGAGTCCCTGGGTCAGCTGTCCGATTCCTCTCTGATGAGTGTCTCCCATCACTGGAGGGTCTACAACGCCACAGACCTGCTCCTAAACTGGACCGGCCCCAAACTCTCTGAGAGGAGAGCAGCGAGACACGCTCTTCACGCTCTTCACTCCGGGAGGAAAGCTGTGGACGGGATCCGACACAGAGCCATGCTGCTGGTCTTCTCACACACCGTCTCTGGACAGAGCGAGCAGGACCGAGCCAGTCTCCTGCACACAGCAGAGACGTCCAAGTTCTTGTTTAACAGCGAAGGAAAGGAGGTGCGCAGAGTCAAGCCACACAGGAGCAAGCGAGGCCGCAGGGGTCAGCCGATGAGGAACCCAGAGCCACTCCGGGCCCCGGCGGAGAAGAGCTCCATGTGCAGGAGGGTCGACATGCAGGTGGACTTCAGTCAGATCGGATGGAGCTCCTGGATCGTCTTCCCAAAGAAGTACAACGCGTACCGCTGCGAGGGGAGCTGCCCGAACCCTCTGAGCGAAGACCTTCATCCCACCAACCACGCTTACATGCAGGTGAGGCGCTCGATATATTTATCTAGCTTTGCAATTGTTTTTAATCTTAAATAATGAATGCAGCATTTTTTGCATTACTGACTGCATTCTTGGGGTTGTTATCATTTACTAAAAATAGCTTAAGATTTATTGCAAATGCATTTTAAAAAACGAAATAAAAAAGTAAAAACTAAAAATGCTATATTAAATTATTAATACAAATAAAATTTTAATATATAAACTTAAAATTTATATTAAAACATTTACACCTTAAAAACAAAACTAAACAATTTTATTAATTGAAATAAAACTAATTTAAAACAAACTTAAATTTTTAAAAGTTATTTAAGCTATCATTTCTCATTATCATTTAGTTTAGTTTGAAATATTAAAATAACTTTATCTGAAATAAAATTCAGTTAAAACTGAAAAATTAAACTAAACTTAAAAATTGTTACTTAAAATGTTAAGTGAAAAAAAATATTAAAAAAACACAAACTTATTTTATTTCAGCTAACTTAACTTAGACTTTGTTTAACTTGAAATACTAAAATAACTCTTAAACTGAAATAAAGCTACATAAAAATACGTTTTTTTATAAATATAAAAAAAAAATTATAAAATCAAAATAATTTAACTCACTTTATTTCAGATAGCTGCCAAGGAAACATTATCATTTAGAAGTATTAAAACAACTTAAATAAAATTACATAGAAAATATATAAAATTTAAATAAAATGTAAATATTTAGAAAATGAAAAAAATATATTTTCATTAAGTTGAACTTGAGTTAACTAAAATAACTAAAAAAAACTATAAATAAATAAAAATAAACAGACATATTAACATTTTTTTTTACTTAAATTTTGTTTAACTTGAAATACTAAAATAACTCAATCTTAAACTGAAATAAAGCTAATGTACATAAAAATGTTACTTAAAAAACAATAATAGAAATATATATTTGTTATAAAATATAAAAAATTGTACTCACTTTATTTCAGAAAGCTGCCAAGAAAACATTTTCATTTAGATGCACTAAAACAACTGAAATAAAATTACATAGAAATTCAGTTAAAATAAAATAAAAAAATTAAATTAAAATATTTAGATAATTAAATAGAATATGAAGTTGAACTTGAAGTATCTAAAATAACAAAAAAACATAAATAAAAAAATAAAGAGATGAATAAAAAATAAAAATAAACTAAAACAGAACTTCTAAAACGTTTATTTCTATAGCACATTTGAAAACAATCATATAAACCCCTGTAAGAGTGTGTGAGTAACAGTGAGGTAATGCTGTGTCTGTGTCTGTGTCTGTGCTGCAGAGTTTGCTGAAGTACTATGATCCCAGCAGAGTTCCTGCGGCCTGCTGCGCTCCGACCAGGACGAGTCCGCTCAGCATGCTTTACTACGAGAACGGAGAGCTGCTCCTCCGACACCACGAGGACATGCAGGTGGAGGAGTGCGGCTGTCTGTGACACCTCCACCCCAGCTCCAGATCCAGCAAGAGTTTCCCAGCGTCCCGGGAACAGATGATGAACATAAGAACAATTGTCTTCTGGAAAATCAGGAATATTACGATCACTCCTAGAAACTGTTTACGACGGATTAAAAAGATCTCAAGCACTGTATTTACAATCACACCATGTGGTAGAGAAACTATGTAAATATTTATTGTAAATAATACATAAATAAAGCCTTGATATTTATGGGAATATAATATATGATTCTTTGTATAAAGAATGGAGATTAGACAATATTATTTTTGCTAATAGAAATAAAAGTATTTGCCTGAAAGTTTTTAAACAGTTCTTCATTGAGTCATTTATAAACATTTATCTATCTATCTATCTATCTATCTATCTATCTATCTATCTATCTATCTATCTATCTATCTATCTATCTATCTATCTATCTATCTATCTATCTATCTATCTATCTATCTAACTATCTATCTATCTATCTAACTATCTATCTATCTATCTATCTATCTATCTATCTATCTATCTATCTATCTATCTATCTATCACTAAATTGCCACAGATTTAAATAAATATATTTATTTGGTATATACTATTAAATTGTGGTTCCATCCTTTAAAAAAATTACAGTAATTTATAAACAAATAAAGAGACAGATACATAAATAAAAACAGGATCTACATACTGTATAAGCAGCTTTATTTATTTATTTATTTATTTAAGCACTGGCTTATAATAAATTATCACCATTTGCAAAAAAAAAATATATAGAATGCATTTGTTCAAAGAAAATATTTGACATTTTTGTAATTTTTGATAATTATTATTATTATTTTTAAATGGACAGATCCCAAGGAAAAAGAAATGCATTCATATAAATAATGATATTAATGATAAATAATCTCTATCTCTGTTATACATAAAAAAACACTTAATATTTGTGTAAATTCACAATGTTATTTTTTCTAAAAAGAAAAAGTATTTTAGAATGTTTTTTATTGATTCATTTATGAAAAGTGTGTGATTGTATTATACTGAGATCTTACATTTGCTAAAGTATCTATCCTATATTTCTGTCTCATTCTAAACCCCAAATTTAGTAAAAAAATGATTATTAGAGAAAAAATGGCATTGAGAGGTCATACCCGATTCCAAAAATTGTAAATACAAATTATGAGTAAAAAAGGAAGGAAAAATTGACAAATCTCATAAACTTTTTTACAAAACTCAATAAATTTTATTCGCAATAATTTTTTAAATAAATAAATCACACAATATTGCTTCCATGTTTTAATTTTAAAAGCAAATCCCCTTTATTTACCAAAAAATAAAATGTGTTTAAATTTCATTCATTAAAAGACAAATTAAAATTGGGCGAAACTTGTTTACTGTTTTTCATAACTATATAACACTTTAAACACAATTGTAAATAAGTATAAAGAATGGCATTGGTTTTATTTTTAGTGATAAAAAGTTGGATGGGAATAGGAACAGCATTTCTGAAGATAATTGAACATTGAGAGAGAACCATTCGACAAACTCATCATGATTTCTAGAATTCCCGTCCGGTCTGTAGAGTCTATGAGGTCAGCAGGGGTCAGCAGGGGTCGTCAAACACAATCACTTTCCATTGTGTCCCAGTAAAGCTCTCTTCCAGTGGTGATCCAGCAGGAACGCTCCAGAATCCCAGCGTTAGAGAGGAAAACCACTGCGGCACACAGCAGACAGGGGACACAGGTATCTGTTTAACCTTCTAAAAAAAGTCTATATATATATCTACATACTAATATTTTTTAAATCTATGCCATTTCTATTTCAACTGAAAATTATTATATTAATGTTAAAACTCTTAACTACTTTTCAACTGCTTTAAAAAGAGATTATTGGTGTATATATCCCATATTAAATTACTATGCATTCACTTTAACTTACTTTATTATTTATTTATTCTATATATATATATATATATAAAAACCATTTCTACATGAAAAAAATCTTAATCATTTTAGATTTGGATATATATGTTGTATTTTTACGGTTTTATATATATATATATATATATATATATATATATATATATAAAACAGTAAAAATACAACATATATATCCAAATCTAAAATGATTAAGATTTTTTTCATGTAGAAATGGTTTTCCTTTAAAATACTGAAACTGTTGTGTTTTAAATCGAGTTTATTTACAAAAATGTGTAAAAAAAAAAACAGGTTTAAAAAAACTTTATTAAATATTATTCAATTTAGATATTATACGCGTTTCATTAAATGTTTTGAGTTTTCCCCAGCTTAAATAACGTTTTTACGAGATAAGATATGAGATTCAATTTTAAATATATACATAAATATAATTTTCAGGTTTTTTTATACAAACTTTGCATTTTTTAAAGACGTTAAATATTATTAATGCGACGGCATTTGTGTCGTGGATGTAGCCTAAAACCCGAAAAAAAAAAAAAAAAAAATCTTTTTTCCCCCTCTTATTAAAAATTTTCTTTACAACGCTACATCAATTACCAAAACAAAATTAATACAGAAAATAAAATCTATATCTGTGAATCTAACCTTAAAAGACTTTTGCAGTTCCTGCTGCCGTCAAACATTTCTTCATGAGTGTGTTTACGACAGTCGAGCGCGGAATCCGGCAGCGGCGTGCTCGGTCTCGCCCATAGACTGTATGGTCTCGCCAGACAGAACATAAACACACACACATTAATAACACTCATAAAGTCATCAGTCCGGTGGATGGAGACGGTGAGGTCGCTTCGCATGTCTGAATGTGAGAGTACAGCTCTTAACCAACGGCCTGCTTCATTGTAAAGCTTCTAATGTGCTCGTGTTTATACTTTAACGCTTTCAGTTCGGCTGAATGAATGGCATGACGTCATCATTCATATCATAAACTGATCGATAATACTGCAGTCCTCTCCTCTGAGGGATATTCACTTAACTTTACTTAATATATCAATGTTCGTTCAGATGTAAACATAATACTTGTGCTATTAATAACTGTATGGGTTTCTATATTTGTCTGTTCAGCTGTTTGAAGCTTCACTGTCTGTCAGATGAAGAATGCGTCGCTTATTCTCATAATTAAACAAAGAAATTTAAATATAATACTAAAGCAATATCACGATGAGATGAAGGTAGATTCGAAATGAAAGGTTAAACTGGGTTTTTGGGACTAAAGTATATAAAAAACTTTAGCAGCTGTGATTTTGCGTAAAATATACAAATTACTAATAATTAATTAATTACTAAAAATAAAATTACTGATATGTTCCTGTAATACCATTTAAATTTTATACTTTGTCATTAATAGTTTTAGGCCTCATTTTATTTAGGAAATTCTCATTATTTAAAACAAAACAATAATTATTTAGTACTAACACAATAATAGACAATATTGTATTTGATATATCTAAATAATAACTATTTAATAAATATAATTTATTATAACGTTAGTCGTAAATAATTATTTCGTAGTAAATCATATATTATATATTTATTTAAAATATTATAAAATAATAAATATTTAAATGAAAAAAGTATAATTTACAAAGAAACGAATTTAAATTTTTATATATATATATACACACACACACAATACATTTTTTATTATTAATTTATTTAATAAAAATAAAATGATATAGGTAGACATATTGTACATGCAGACATAAACTAATAATGGTGTTGATGAGCAGATATCGATGAGGCTGATGATGTCACTGCATGTGTGTGTGCTCTGGCAGGAAGTGGCTGCAGCTGTGACTTCCTGTGCATGAGTAAGAGACACCACTGAACCCATCATCACTCCTCAGATCAAACGTGAACCCAACAGGATGGCGCAGGCCGTGGCCAACGTGGCTCGGAGGATCAATGCCACCGTGGAGGAGCAGAGAGACTCGCTGGGTGCGGACATCTGCTTTTCATTGCATTTTGGCTTTTTACCTCCATCTCTAAGGTGAAGACGTCTTGTGTTCTCTCTTGAGATGCAGAAAAGCATCACAAACATGAGATTCTTGTCTGAATCTGAGCCACACTTCAACGGTTTGGTCACTTCACAGCCCATTTTTACGTGCATGACATTTATTTTATACGTGATGCTAATGCAAGGTTAGATTTAACACCAGTGATAGGAAAAAGATGCAAATGTGCGGCAAACATCTGTGAGTGTTTTACTGCATCCAAACAGTGTGAGAATGCAGATTATGTGGGATAAAAGCTTATAATTATAAAATTACGTTTATGCTAAGTTTTTTGAAGTTACATGTGTTTTTGAATACATTTTTCTAAATTTTTGCATTCTGTAATTTAAATGACTCAGTTTTGGCATTAAAAACTTTGGATTGGAATTGTTATTTTAATATATATATATATATATATATATATATATATATTTTTTTTTTTTTTTTTTTTTTTTTTTTTTTTTCTCAGCATCACCAAATTGGATAATAATAATGCAATAATGCATTCCAAGATGCAGGGCTGTTTAATTGCACAAAAAAAAAGTAATAATTTATTATTGCTGGCCTGTGTAGTTCAGCCTGTGCTCAGTAGATGGTGCTGTTGTGCTGTGAAGCTCCTCGAAATCACATATTCACTTGATTTTGACCATTTCCCAGTTCATCAAGCCTCATTTTCCTTAAATCATCATATTAGTCATATAATGGCAAGAGTAAATCTGTTTTGCAATCAGTGACATTGTGAAGCCAACACTTTGATTATCAACACACACACATCAAGAGCCTCTGAATGACTTGTCCATCAGTCTGATAGTGTTCGCTGTGATTTACTGAGTGATTGCACAATGGGAGCTTGTGGATATACAGAGGCGACGGCTCTCTTAATTACAGCACTCATATTAACGGACTGATTTCACCTCTGAGTCAATCTGAATCTACTCTGTTCTGCCTCAGATCTGTCCGACTGTGGCCTCGTTAGTTTCCCCGACGGCGTCTTCAAAATGATCCGCAGCTGCACAGACAACATCCAGAAGATCTCTCTGGCCAACAACCAGATCAAAGCCCTGAGCAACAAGTTCTTCCTCACCTTTACTCAGTTAAGAGGTGAGAGGTGAAGCCTTGGTGAACGTAAGAGACAAATCTGACAATGTACATACATGTCGAAGTCAAAATACGAATCAAATCCAATATTGAAGTAGTTAGTTCATGCACAGTTCCTCATGGGAGACTCTAGGATTGCACAGACACACAGATAGAGTCGGATTGATGTGGAGTGTGTTCTGGTCTCGCTGTAGAGCTGGATCTGCAGGGGAACGTCCTCACAACGCTGCCGGAGGCGATCGGAAACATGCAGCACTTGATCAGCGTGGATCTCTCCAGAAACACACTGAGGGTTTTCCCCGAGCGGCTGACGGATGTGAGCAGCCTCCAGCACATCAGCGTGGAGCAGAACCACATCACAGGTGACACACCGATCAATTAACCAGATGTGCATCGTGATGCAAGAGCTCAGCGTCACATATAGAGTCACACTGTTTCTGTAACGATCCAGGATTGTGTTTGCAGGATCCCAAGCCTGCATGACTCGGAACGACACAATATCTGCTGTAGTATTATCTTAGTATTATTCATTTCGGCTTTTGGTCATTTTTATATCATTTTAATTAATTATTTCATAGTTTTAGTATTTCATTTCATCTTAAATTCGTTTGTTGTCACATTTCTAATTATTGTAGTATTTATTACTTTAAATATAAAATGTTTTTAAATTAAACAAATTTGATTATTATTTTTTAAGTTGTAATTTTGTTTAGGGCTTTTTATATTTGTACTTAAAAGAAAAAGAGAAAATAATATTTCTATTTATTTAATTCATTCATTCATAATTTTAGATTACTTTTTTTATTTATTAAGTTGAAATTTTGTTGAGAGCCTTTTGTATTTGTAGTTTTTTTATAATAATATTTCTATTAAATTATTTCATAATTTTAGTATTTCATCTTAAATTAATTTTATTTCAGTTAGTTAGTTTCAGTTAGTTTATTATTACAGTTTATTATTCTAGCTTATATATTACTATTTTAAAATTAAACATTTAAAACATTTACTTATTAAGTTGTAATTTCGGGCTTTTTGTATTTATATTTGTACTTTTTTTAGGAAGAATATTTATATTTATTTAATTAATTATTTCATAATTTTAGTAATTCATCTTAATTTTATTTCAGTTAGTTGTCACATTTATAATTATTCTAATATTACTATTATTAAATACAAATTTAAATGTATTAGGGTGTAGTAATTATGTAAAGGGCTTTTTGTATTTGTACTTTTTTTAAAGAACAATATTTCTATATAGTTAATTAATTATTTCAAAATTTTAGTACCTCATTTTAAATTATTTTTTATATTTGTATTTATTATTATTTCTGTTAGTTGCCAAGGCCACATTTGTAATTTCTATTTAAACATCTTCGTATAATATTAAATTTTTTTTCTCTTTTTTTTTACTTTATTGCAGCTTTATTTCAGTTACTAAAAACTATTTGTGATCACTTTAATTTTTAGTTTAAGTCCAAACATAATAATATAAGTTTAAGTCAGTAATAACATGATAATAAGTTTAGTTTTAAAAATGTTTTTTTTTTTTTTTTTTTTTTATAAAATCTCTCTCTCTCTCTCTCTCTCTCTCTCTCTCTCTATATATATATATATATATATATATTAATCTATTAATAATTTTCAGAATTATTTTCTTTGATAGACTTCAGGGTTAATAATCAACTAAAACTATTTAAAGCATGAAATTATTTTTGTTATTTGAAATCAAATAAACGTTATTGAAATATAAATATATAGCTAGTTGCCAAGCAACATTTCTCATTTTCATTTAGTTTGTCTTGACTAAAATAAAAAATAAAATAAAAAATTAATGAAAATTATATAGACATATTTAAAAACTAATAAAAATGACAAAAAACATGCAAAAATAGCATATCAGTGATACTAAAATAACCATGTTAGATATACTATAATTAAAATCTTTTTTTTTTTTTGTAAAATCAGCATAAATTATTAAAGGCTGTAACACAACTGAATCATCATATATGATTACAATTGAATTAATATATAATTATTTTTTGCATCACATTAATGAGCTTCATCACCATAATGTCTCAATGCAAACACAAACTACAAGAAGCGAATGGCTTTCAACCAAACTCCTCAAACAGACTGAAAAGATTCTTCTCAAACTAAGTCTGCATTGTTTTTCAGACGGACGGCGCATTCGACTCATTCAGAGGCTCGCTGTCAGAAAGTCAAGGCAGAACCGAAACTCTCAGAGATTAGATGCAAAGTTCAGAAAGTGTGATGGCAAAGAGAGTCTGTCGCAGTGAATCATGATCGCTTAAGTGCATCTGCACATTTCATTACTGTCAACACAATTCAGACTCACCTAGAGCTTCTGGAGCTATTCAGAAATGCATGTTTGCATTAATAATTCATTAAAGACGCCGCACAAACTCACTATCAATCCACAAAACAACGATTGAATCTGCTTCTGGTCAGAGATCAGCAATATTCAAGCATCGCTGAACATCCAATAAAAGCCAGAGAGAGAAGTTATCGTGATAATTGGAAACTAAGTAATATGAATTTAATATTTTATCCAGTGTATTAAGACATATAGTACCGTTTTAAAGTTTGAGGTTGGTAATATTTTTAAAAAAAAGTCTCTTCTGCATTTATTTGATCCAAAATACTTTCAAAATTGTGAAATATTTTTATCATTTAATACAGCTGTTTTCTATGTGAATAAAAGTTAAAATTAAATTTATTTCTGTGATGCACCTCTGTATTTTCAGCATCATTCCTCCAGTCTTCAGAGTCACATGATCTTCAGAAATCATGAAAATATGATGATTTACTGCTCAAGAAACATTTCTGATTATTAGCAATGTTGAACACAGTAATATTTTTGTGGAAAATGTGATGCATTTTATTTTTCAGGATTCACAGAT
This sequence comes from Carassius gibelio, assembly GCF_023724105.1. Lineage (NCBI taxonomy): Eukaryota > Metazoa > Chordata > Actinopteri > Cypriniformes > Cyprinidae > Carassius > Carassius gibelio. The sequence goes on along the minus strand of NC_068407.1, from coordinate 675,429 downwards.
GAATTTAAAGTTAAAAAGAACGGCAAATGTTCGATAGTAAAATATTTTCTAAAATTATAAAGCCTTCGATTTTTACTTCTGACCTCCTCCCAGTGCTTTTAAAATGCAAATTGCTTATTTCGAGTAAGTGATGCACTTCACAAACACGTCCATGATACTTCTAAAAGGGATTTCATACAAATAAAACCCAGATGCTAAACCAGCGTTTCCATGACGATGTGTTTTCTTCTTGATTATCTGACTGATGCAGAAGATGAAAGTGGTCAGTCAAACAGACAGCCCCGCCCCCAAACTCACGTGATTGGTTGAGTCACCCTGCTCAAACAAACAGATCAGTGTTCTAAAAAAAGAGTCACAAAGTATCAATGACTAATGTCTAAAACTGTAATTTTCAAGAGAAAATTGAAATGAGCAAAGCTTTTAGCTACCTTGAACTTTATGTTCTGGCTTTGAAGTGTTGTGGGCGTGTCCATGAGCATTGATTAGGCTCCTCCCACTTTCATTCTGCGTTTGGTTGGTGATTCATTTTAGAGATTTTCCTCCTTCTGATGTAGGTTAGTTTCAACGCGAAAGATGAGCTGAAGATTTCCTGAAAGTGTTTAAAAGTTTCACCCTTCAGAAAAACAAACATTTTTTATAATTCTGTTGATGTTTCATGTTGTGCTAAACATTATTTTGGATGCTACATTTATGCTTTTTTTAATCAATATGAATGGATTCCGATTAAAAAGTATGAAGTGCATGTTGTAGTTTATGAGAAATGACTCAAAGGATCTGTAATTGAACAGTTTATTAGCAAAAACAGATAACTCCAGATTAATTTATAATGTTATCGTGTGTTAGTTAGCTGTTTTTTCACCAAGTCAAAATAACCCATCTGAGATTAATTGGAATGCACAATGGAAAAAACTGTTATTGGTTACTCATGTATCTGATCTCTATGTTTTTGTAAAGTGTTTTCTTAATGAAGTCTCTCTTGATGTTGGAGGAGATTGTAAGAGGAGTATGTCTCTGAATCTGTCTCGTGTCTCGGGTGTTTCTCAGAGCTGCCGATGGAGAAGCTGTCTCTGATGCCTGCTCTGAAGAGTCTGGACGCTCGGAGTAACCCGCTGACGCCGGAGACCGTGTCTCTCCCGCATCACTTCACGCTCCTGACATGAGTAAAGAACACGTCTGTCTCTCTCTGATGCTGCAGTTTCATCTCCATGCACTGAACCGCATGCTGTGCCTCTCAAGTTTTCAATAAAGATATTTATTAAATCCTGCAAACAATGTTTTGAAGAGCGTCACTTCGACATCAACACTAAGGTGTGTGTGAGACTCCATCTGTGATGGTAAATAAAGCAATAATCCCCCTCGAGCTGTGGTTTACAGTGAATTTAAAATGTTCACATCACGACTAAACCCCTTTAGCTGTTATAAATTCACTGTGAACCACGGCTTTATGAGGCTTATTGATTTTATAAAACAGTTATTCCATATACTTAGTAAGGTTTCACGAAATAAAACAGAGCAAATAAAGTGTAATGATATTAATAAAAACAGTATTCTTCCACCAAACAATGTAGCTCCTCACAAACAGTTGTGGATGTAACAAAGTGGTTGCCGAGCAACACACAAACATAAACAAAGGTGAATGTTACTTTGTAGAGTCATTTACAACAGCTTTGAACTCAGCTCAGCCAATCAGAATCAAGCACCGGAACTCTCTGTTTTATAATTACACTTGTATTCTAATAGAAGTTCGGAAGGCTGTAGAGCTCATGTGAATGTGTCCTTCGTAACAGCATTAGGTTTTCGATGAATATTTAATGCTGTGTTTGACGGAGCGTCAGAATTACTGTAATTACGCCTCCTCACACTCAGAGATTGTTTGTTTCTCTGGCAATGTCCATGTTTGTCTTTGTTATTTATGAAAGTTTCATTAATATTAACTGGAACAATATGGAATATGCTCAAGACCACAGCAGGTGCATCGGGGTACCACTCAAATTCTGTCATTATTTATTCATCCTCGTGTTGTTTTAGACCTCATTTATTTTCTTCACTGGAACATTTTTTACACCTGGTTTTATCTATAAAGTCAAAGTCCAAAATATTTTTATTAGTATTTCAGTATTACTTTATTATGATAGTAATACTAGTAATAGTCAACATTTGAAGAGGATCAGAACCTTTCATCAAAGTTGTCCTAAAATCTAAAACCAAAATGCATTCTTGTCTTAGAACAACTTTGATAAAGTTTTTTGATCAAAATGTCGACTAGAGTATATATACAGAGCTCGGTAGATTAATTACTGATTCCAAATTGCATGACAAAATTTGTAGTTAGTAACATAATCTATTACATTACAGATTTTGGGTAAAGTAATCAGACTACTTTTGATTACTTTTGGCCTAACACATGTATCACATTGATTAAAATAGGATAATATTGTAACATACCGATATTAACATAAAATGAATTATGCATTGCATTATATCAAGGTTTCCCAAACTGGGATTCATGAAGGAAATGCAGCGGGTTTGTGAGATGAAAAGTTAATAATTAATAATATAAATATAAGATGTTTTTCATTTCCCATGTCTCGTTCTCAGCAGAGTCACGTCCCCTCATACTCTGAGGATTAAGATCTTAAAGATTTGCGACTCTTAACAGTGCATTATGAGAGCTTTCGGTATAAAGAGTGCATAAGGAGAAGCTGGAGTAATAATAGCAGAATATTTCGAGCTGCTCTCGAGGAATAATTCAGCCTCTTGAACCTTCTTAAAAACAGCAGATCCTGAAGTAAGCGTCTCAAGCACGAGACCTGAAGAGCTGGTTATCTGTGACTACTCCTCCTGAGAGACGAAGACACCTGAGACTCAGATGATACTCTGCTTCATGTGCCACTCATTCTTCTACATTTGATCTGAATGTTTAAGGTCCACACATCAATAATGCAGCAGTGATTGAGCAAACACAAAATGCATGAGAAACTTTGTCTTCTACAGTCAAACCATGCCTTTCTTAATATATTTGTGTCACTGTTAACACAGCGGATGTGAATGTTTCTGACAGTCGAGGATCTTCTGGTCATGATTAAGTCATGGTGTGTAATACTGCCTCTGGTGATTATGGGAACTCTGGTTTGATTGCAGCTATTGTTCACTGATATTTCTAATATGATGGGCTGTGAATATTGGCTGCGTGATTAGAAATACAATGCACATGTTTCTCCCGAAAATCAAACAAGAACAGAGGTTGATAATCACTTCACAGTATGCAAATATGTACAAATATGATTTATTTTTGATCCAAGTAAATATTCTGTTTACTCGCATTATTCAGAAGTCTCTTTGGAAGAAAGAATTTTGAATAGAGGCCCAAAAAGTGTTTGGAAACTCATATCTCACTGTCTGAATGTCCTTGAATTACTTTAAATTATTAAAATAATTTCAGGGCCTACTGTACGTGATAATCACTTTGCTCTTTCTCAGAAACAGCACATTCTTCTCTCTGTGAGCGTCTGATTGGTCCAAACTCTCTCATCACGAGAGCATTCCTGTCTGTCAGAGCGTTTATCATCTTGGCTTTCAGATCAGAATGAACAGCATATTTCATCTTAAAATCAGTTTGCATGCATAAACATAGATAATCCCGGTGCACATGTGCATAGATATCTTTAGTCTGATTTAAATAGCCATATTCAAGTGTTCACCTGCTTTACTTTCTCCTGTTGCTCGGATTATTTCAGGTCTACATCAGCATTTCAGTGGGATTGAGCTCAGATCAAGCTCAGTGGAATCGACAGGGGGTTTACCTGAGACATCAGTTTGGTTATAAACGGATGGTTTGGGTGCATACAAGCCATCCTAACCATCACTGGATATTCCAGATGTTTCCCTCATCTAATCCACTCGATTCAGCTCGTCGTCACATCATAAGAGCGCTTTATGAGCTATAAACATGTCGGATCAGAGACGTGACGTGAGTCAGTACAAAGAGCCACAAACCAGAAAAAAATCCAATATCATAAAGACATTCTCGGAAAATAGCACCACATTGTGTTTATATCTGAACAACTTCATATAAATTAAACCTGATTAAACTAATAGTCATGTTTTATTTGATTTTAGAGTGCAATGCAAAAGTAGAAAAACATTTGAATAAAATCATGTTTTATTTCTAGGAGAATATCAGCCAGTTTGCATGCACCTCTTTATTTAAGTCCATGATAAATAACTCTGTTGCATTATTCATAAAAGGAAATATACCAAAAATATGGTGTTGATAAATATATTTGCAGCACATTTGACTTTAGTGCATCAAAAAAAAGAGCATGAATGTGTTATCACTCATACTCTGCTCCTGATAAATCTCCAACAAACAGACAAATAAATGTGTGCTGAAAACCCATGAAAATATGACTTCTTGAAAGATGAGCATCCTAAAATTCAGATTACATCACTAGCATATGATCTGAACACTACTGCTGGAGCCATTCTGCTTCAGTATGCAATGGTTTGTGTGTTCAGTGTTACAAACACACACAGACTGCTGGAGGTCACAGTAACCAGTCATCTGAGACACATGGGTTACACTGACTAGCTGGTTAAGGACACTGACTAGCTGGTTAATGACTCTTTTTTTCTTGTTCTTCCTGGCGATGTCTGATTCTTTCATGGTAATTACTTTCAGTCACACCATCACTTGAAGATCTATTACAATCTCTCTCATACTCATGAGTCATTTTAGTCTGATTCAGATGATATTATAGATGTGATTCATATTCAGAATATTTTAATTGTATATTTCCTCTTTGCACTTTTTTTTTTAGTATTTTTATATTTTTATGTCTAAATAGTTTTTAGTTATTTATTAGTTTTCATTATTAGGTTGTTAATGTTGCTTTCGGTGGATGTTTATTTTGTTTAAAGTAAAAAATATTTTGGGGTTTTAGTGCTTTAGGTGTTTCTTTTTTTTAAGTTTTACTTTAGTTTTTGTGTTAGTTTAGCACTAAATGCAAATGAGAAATGTTGAATTGGCAACTAACTAATAAAAGAAGTGTAATTTTTTCTTTTAGTTAATGTTTTTGAAAAAATGCACTTTAGTATGTATATATTTTTATGCTAAAAAAAAAAGTATAGTCCCTCTAAATATTTGACCTTCCAGGCTGGATCTTCAGACTGTTCTGAGGGTCATCATTAGCAGAAATCACACTGATTTACACAAAGCTGCAGAAAGTTGGTGCAGGCGAGTGAATGATGTAAGTTCAGAGCAGATGAGTTTAAAAGAACCAGAGGAAACAGAATAGAGTTGAGCAGCGTCCAGAGTGTTTGTGCAGATATGAGGCTCTCCAGACACACACACACACACACACACACACACACAGACATCATTGCTCCTGATTCATTGTGATGCACAGAAAGACTCAAGCCTGGGAGAACAAGAAGACTGAACAGAAATAAACGAGAGGGAAACGATATCTGAGTGAGACCACAGGGAGAGCAGAGAGAGCTGAGACATGTAAATGAGACTGATCAAGATTAACATATTACCGGTCATTTATTTCTGATTCATATACTGTATATGTATTTATTTTATTCTGTTATTTGTTTTATCTTAATAAAAATCAATTAACATAAGACAACATTTTACGAGATTAGTCGCTACATTTTCTAATTTCAACATTTATTTCTATCAATAATAACAATAACATATACATATACTTTTTTATTTTATTTTAGCTTTTATTTATTTAATTTATTTATTTATTTGAGCGCTAAAACATTCAGCAGCATTAAATTAATCTAAATTAAATTAATCTATAAATGACAAGAAAATGAATTGGTATGTATTATTTTCAAGGAAACCATTTTCTCGGAAGGAAAAGACGTAGAATTTAATTAAACAAAAGTTTGACAGCCCACCTCCCCCCACCCCAAACCCCGCCCTCCAATCACACGTCAGCTAACCTGACGTCAGCAAACCCAATCGCGCAAATGATTGACAGGCAGTTATAGATCAGCGGTTCTTAACAATAGAGAGAGAGAAAGAGAGAGAGAGAGTTTCTAAGAGCGCTATACCAAAATATGATTATAGATATATATAGGCCTATATTAAAGTATTGATATTTTAGCCGTGGGTTAAATGTAAATTTTGCATGGGGTAGCTACTATACAGCACCTATACGTGTTATATTATATTATATTATATTATATTATATTATATTATATTATATATTAAAGTGCATTTGTATGCATTACGACTAATTTCGTCTCTGAGACGTGTCGCGGTTGCGAAAAGTGTAAAGTTACAGAGTTACTGCTTCTCTCTCCCCCCCCCCCCCTCCACACACACACACACACACACCTAGACTCCGCTTCTCTCTCTCTCTGTCAGTGCTGTTCGAGCGTGAGAGCAGGAATGTGTCTGAATGTATCGACATCTGTTGAGTGTTATTTCAGCACTTTGCATTTATCCGGGAACTAATGAGCATGTGATCTAATTAATAAGCGTTGGGATGGAGCGCTGATATCAACAGCGACGTACAGCTTTACCAGGTAACTTCATATGTCTTCATACCCAACTTCCATCAAATCTGTAGCTTTTATTTTCATGATAATATCCTTACATGCATCTTTCATCCGACAGCATGCACAAATCACACGTGAGATAAACCTGCAAAGCTTCTGGTGTTAGGAGGAAAACAACAACAATGATGATGATAATTATTATAATTAAAATCTTTTTAATTACTTTATATATGTAGCCTACTATTGATGTAAAATCAGTGTTCAATATAAATGCATATGTTAAATTATCTGGATTCCTGTTATTAGATAAGTTTGGCTGTACTCTCTCAAAACGTAAAAACAAAGCATAAACACACCTTCAGATGTGATTAATCTCAGAACATATTAATATCCATCCTTAGAGCTCATCTTAGCGCTGTATCTTCTCCTAAGCTCTTATGACAGTGTGTGAAAGTATTAACCGGCTCAGACGCTCGCTGATGCTCTCAGATTGATCAGAACCTGGTGTAAAGTGTTTGGATCCTCTGCAGTAAGCAGTGACTGGTGCCCAGCAGGATTCACACTGACAAAGAATGTCAAGGACTTTTGCAATTCAGCATCAATATTTAAAGTTAAAAATGCATGCATAATGTATAAGAGAAAGTGCATAATTTAGGTGGTGCTGCATGACTAATAACCCTGTTATTGCATATTTTGCAGGTTACTTATACAGTCTTGTAGTTTGCCAAATAAATGTATGACTTGCATCTCATATCACAAATTTCTTGCAGTCTTTGGCTGAAGAGAAAATCAGTTTCCTGTCAGAAAATCTCAAAATTAAGAGTAAATGTAATGCAGAGTTAAAGCCAGACTAAATTAAGCCTGCTCTGACCCAGCTCAGCTTGTTAATTGCTGTGAAATGCATTTATGCCACCTCTGAGCAGCATTAAACAACAGTCTGTTTAAAGACACCTTAATGCAGCTTCAGAAGTGTTTCTGTGCCACCTCTGTGGTGTAAACTACACACTTCTTTACACAGCTGAGTTAAGGCTGCTTAGTGCCAGCTCAAATTCAGCGTAAAGTACACAATAAATACCAGAATACATTATGCACTTCTGTGCCACTTTTTAGTGATTTTGATATAAGGTTGAAATAAGGTTGCTTTATGCATACTCAAACTTTGGTGTAATGATGCTAAAAGTAAAGATGCTTTTGTGTAAAGACTAAAACCCAGACAAAATTCTGCCTGCTCGGTCCCAGTAGTAAAGTATGCACTATATATATTTATGTGTTAATGCATTTATTGCATTAAACAGTTCATGCCAAGACACCTAAATGCCACTTCAGAAGCGCTTCTGTTCCACCTTTGCAGTCTAAATTGTACCCTTTTAGTCGACTAAGACAGAAGCGCTTCTGAAGTGGCATGTAGGTGTTGCATGCAAAGCTAAATTCTTTTTGTCACCTGCATCACTTGATGAACAGAGAACCTAACGAGCAGGATTCTCATGACAGATGCAGAGGAGAGACACGCTGCGTCTCTGATTCACACTCAAGCAGCTCAAGCAATAGGTGAGACATTTCTCTGGTTCCTATGGCAATGAGTAATTAAAAGAGAACGAGAGTGCAATAACACTCATTGACACAGGCGCCTAATTAACCTGCACAGTGGCACCCGTGACACTGATCTAATACTTCCAAACCATCATCTCTGGCATCATGATAACGTTCAGTCCACCCAGAGCTGCAGCTGTTCTTGAGCCCTCGCTGTCACTCAGTTCCTGCCATTAAACACATTTAGGGAGCATCGACCGCCGTGTGCTCGCCGTGGGAAGTAGATTCACTCAAGCTGTAACTTAGAGACTTATAGAGCAGGAAAGCATGCCCAGGAGACTCAGATATGAAGCAGGGTAAAGTGCAGAGCTGTTGATCTACAAACCCTGAGCCTAAGCTCATCTCAAATATCATCACATGCCAATAAAGGTTTAGCACACAGCATCTGAGCATAACAATATTTAGATTACATTGAGCAGAGGCTTTTTATATATAAACATTGCACTGATTTATTTCAGTTAATGCATTCCCTTGAAATCAAAACTATAGAGTCTTAGTGATGCCGTTTATGTACATTTCTTCAAATATATATATATCTGACCAAATGCGAGTCTCTTTACTTCTCACTTGATAAAAGTGTAATCTTAACAGTTACAGAAGCGCACCGTGTGTTTGGAAGAGGATGCAAATTTGCTTATAACTAGAAATCCTTGGCCTACAGCTTTGGCTCTGCTTTCTGTAGACTCTGTAGAAGAATAAAATGCAATGCATCTTTCAGTGTCAGCCATGTTGCCTGTCTGTTATGTTGATGTAAAGTTAATCTTCAGACCTTACCGGTCAACACAGAGGCTGGACCGTGCTTATGCATCAGCGTATTAAAATGAAATGACAACAGCAGCCAAAGTTAGAAATGAAGGTCACATCTGCTCATAACCCTTGAAACATTAAACTACTGCTCTTTTAACTCTTTGGATCTCAGTTGATCTGATTTGGCTTCAGTTTCTGATCATGTAATTGCTGCTCTGAGCTTCTTTTAGATATCACAGCTAATTTAACGACTGATAAGAATAAAGCACCTTCACAGTTTCATTTAATTCATTTCTCTAAGTGGTGTTAGTTATTGTAAATTGTTTGATATATTAAAATGGATTTTCAAACCTAAAATGAATGAATTAATGAATGAATAAAGGTTTAAACGAACATTTCTGAGAAAAATAATTACTATCATACATTTTTTACCATGCTTTACAGAAAACACCCACACAAAAAAATCTAATAATACATTTTTAATCATCTAAAATATAATCATATCTAATATGATCTCTTACTTTTTTATATGTCTGGTCAGAATAAGTATATATTTTAATTTTTACACATTTATAAATGTATATAAAATTACTTTTCTAAATTTAATTAGATGCCTAAATTTTAATTTTAGTATTTGACCCCTAAACGCTTTTAAATTAACACACATTTACATCAGATGCAAAATGAAAAATAATGCATTGAGTTACCAAAAAATCGATTTAATTCAGAGGGAACACTAGATGATGTTTCTGACCCCACATGCATATATTTTGTCTGGTTTTCAGGGAAAACACACTTCATCCAGATGCAGTTTGCCTCTTTAGTAAACAGAAGACATTTGTGCTGCAAAACAAGACAAAAATCCATTCATTTTCTGCAAGAGCTAAGTTCTGTCTGTTCTCAGTCTTAGAGTTTGAAACCCTCTCAGCGATGGATCTGAACTTCTTCTACAGCGAGAACATCAGTATTAACCACAGCATGCTCTTCAACGACAGCAGGAACCTCACGTTCTTACCGTTCTACCAGCATTCCCTCGCCGTGGCCTCCGTCATCATCCTGGCCTACGTGCTCATCTTCTCGCTGTGCATGCTGGGAAACATCCTGGTGTGCTTCATCGTGCTGAAAAACAGGCAGATGAGAACCGTCACCAACATCTTCATACTCAACCTGGCCATCAGCGACCTGCTGGTGGGCATCTTATGTCTTCCCATCACACTGGTGGACAATCTGATCACAGGTACATCTGTAACTTCAGGTTTGATGCAGCTGGAGAGAGTTTGTCTGTTAGTATGTGCATGCATCTTCACGAGGACTCACTCGGCCAATCAGCAGAGCCGTAGATGTCATGTGACTCACCCTCATCTCTATTAAAGAACATGAGTGTGCATGCTTTGTCTGCAAACATATACATGCATGTGTGTGTGTTTATATATATTATATAATATAAACATTACTTATTTTTGTTGCATCTGTGTTTTGCATTGGAAATGCATTTTCAGGATGAACTAGTTTCCTCTAGTTTTCGACTGGTTAGTGGGTCTTTGTTGTGGTTCTCAGTACATTTCAGTCATTTTTCGGCAAATGCGAGCGCTGAAGAAAAGCCTAGCATTAGAGGCAGCAGCATTCGTGCAACTGTTGCATAACGAACACACTACCTTTGTGTTTCTGTGCATTCATTACTCTCAAAGTGAAGTAGAATCAGAAGGAAAGCACCAGAAGAAATGTTATGTAGGGCTTTTAAAGCGTAGGAGTCAACAGAGTCTCATTCTGCAAATGCAAACATGTTTACATCAGTGTTCGTGTGCTGGATGACAGCATTATACACTGTTAGATTCATCATTCACATCAGAACATGTGTTGTGTAAAGCATCCATATTCCAGCTGATTTATCAGTTTGTTGGATGTTAAATACAGCTGTAACACCCGATGGGTCACAGATCATTAAAACCTCCTTCATTTACATCAATCTGTTGAACGTGTAATGATATTTTTTATTGTTTTGACACAGCCTCCTGCTTGTATTTTTCCCACACTGTACATGAATATATGTTTACATTATTCGGTATAAAAGAAAACAAATATGTACATTCAAAATGTGTAATCAGAAGAGGATGATTTATTTATTTAGGTGTTGCAAGATCTTAAGGAGAATTCAGTGCAAAATGTTGTCTTTAATGTTGGATAAAATGTCCAGTAGTTCTGTAATAATCATAATTATTATTATCTGTCATTATTTTGACTTTTTATAATTAAAACATTGCACTATAATTTTTTACTTTTCATTCTTGTTATTTTGACTTTTTAATTAAATGTAGTAATTGGAGTATATTGTGTTATTATTATTACTTTCTCATCTTACAATTACAAATTTTGGCACAATTTTGACTTTTACATCTTGTAATTTTGACTGTTAAAACGTTTTTTTTTTCTTCTCTATTTATAATCATGTGTCCTTATGTCTAATTAAAATTAGTATTAAGTATAAGTTAAATTTTAGAGTTATAATTTCAACTTTTTTCATATAATTATGACATTTTGACTTCTCCATCCTATCATTTGGACTTTTAAGAAATATTTAGAATCATATTATTAACAAATACATTTTATGTCGATTTCTTTGGATAATTTCAAATTTTTTCATAATTTCTACTATTTAATCTTATGGCTTTTTAATGTCATAATTACATTTTTCTGTCACATTTTGAATTGAAGAAATACATAATTAAGTGCTGATATTCATGATAATTTTTACTTATGTCATAAGTTTTTCCATGCCATTATTATTACTTACCATATGTCATAACTTAGATTTAGGGAAGCTGCACTGAAAAAATAAATTATGCTAAATGTTGTTGTTTTTTAAGGTAAATGGTTGCAACAATTTATTTTAGCTACATTTAAAAAAAAGTTGAAAGTTAGTCAACTAAATTTGCTTATTTAAGTGTATCTAAAATAAGTCATTTGCAACCACTTACCTTAAAAAAGTATTGCCAGGAATCAGTAGTGTAGCCAGAAAAGAGACTCTGGGTGTGCATATGAAAATCTGGGTGTTCCAATCCACATTTATTGTCAGATTACTGTGCAAAATTATGGGGTAGTATTTTTGTCGCACTGGTTCCGTCCAACCATACTCCTAGTGGTAATTTGGAGGAAGTGTCAAAATGTAGTTAGTTGTTAAATGTAATAATTTTCTTTCAAATACGATAATTATGAACTTCTGGTACGATACTTGGACATTTCCAGTCTGACAACACTGTCTGTTGATGTTGGGCCCGGGAGGGAGAAACATCCTGATCAGGTGTAATGTTAAGGCCTTGTGTCCTGCTGTCCAAAAACAATTAAGAAAGGAGCTCTGCGACATATTGCTAGCTATCAATGTGCAATCAAAAATGATCTGTTTATATCATAGACTGCTGGGGTCACAGTCAGCTGCTGTTTGCTGATTGGTTGGCAGTCCGAATGTCGGCAGATATATTTTAACAAAATTAATTTAAAATGTAAATTACATTTTAACATTTTGAGCATTATTGCCCCATATATTGGATTCTTATGTCTGTGCCCCTGAGAGTATGATTTAGAATGTTCAGTGACGTCACAGAACTGCCAGATTCAAACAGCTTTCGCGCGTCGGCTGCACTGAGCCAGAGACGCACGCGCTCAGAGCTTGTCATATATCACAATTAATATGCAGTGTTTTCAACCACATAGTGTTTATTTTAGGTTTCATACATTTAAATATACATAATCACTAGTAAAACAATACATTGGTAGTTTGTAAAACACACACTGATGTCTATGGAAGCAGCAAATCTAACAATCTAGACAAATGTAATTTGTCGACGTGTTTTATTCATATATCAGACAGACATAGAAGCAGAACAATAAGGTTTACTCTATTCTTCGTCCAGTTCAACAGCCACTTACTTTCATGTAACGTTGTTTCGGGAGAAACTGGGGAATTCAAGTGCTGTACATTCAATCCGGCTGAGAGGACTCTGAACTGCAGCGCTCATCTCCTTATAGATCAAGATAGTTTATAAAGGTTTTAAACAAAAAAATCGGTATAATTTTTGTATATAAAAAAATGTATATATTTTAATAAAAAATGAAAAATTAAATAAAACGGATAGCGATACATCTGTTAGTGGCTGCGGTGTGTCACGTGACAATCATGACGCGTCGCCATGGAAACACGGGGTCAGTTAAAATATTTGAACTTACGCGTGAAAGGGTTGATTAAAAAAAAATATATATATATATATTTTCTAAGTAAACAACAATAGCCCAAGTTTAGTAAACATTTTTTATTGAGACTATAAAAAATAATTCTGCATCTATTTTTAGGTGTGCCAGCTGCCACTGTGGAATCACAAAAGAAGTGAATATTCTGAAACTTTCTAAAATAAATATATACTGTACAGTGCTTTTGTTTCTCTGAGCTGTATGCCCCTCCCTCTCTCTCTCTCTCTCTCTCTCTCTCTCTCTCTCTCTCCCTCTCTCTCTCTCTCCCTCACTCTCTCTCTCCCCCCCTCCCCCCCCCCCCCTCTCTCTCTCTCTCCCTCCCTCCCTCTCTCCCTCACTCTCCCCCCCTCTCTCTCTCTCAGGCTGGCCGTTTGATGTGGTCATCTGTAAACTGAGTGGACTGGTCCAGGGAGCGTCAGTCTCGGCGTCGGTCTTCACGCTGGTGGCCATCGCAGTGGAAAGGTTAATAACTCTCTCCCTCCTGCACTTCACATGAATACAGAAACACGCTGAGACACGCAAAACCAATCACTCTGTGACTTCAGTTAATAACTGATCATCCTGTCAACGTTTCCTCACCCTTATGTGCTTCCAAACCCTCATGACTCTCTCAGAAACACTCATATCAACTAATAAAGCTTCTGGTCGGTGACAGACAGTGTGTTCACAATGTGCTGGGGCCGTTTGGAAAAGAACAACAAAATAAACAAACAAATAAATAAATACTTTTGACTTCTAATGACTTTATTTGGACAATTTTTATCTTAAAATATGGCATGCCATTATTGAGACTGATGATTTTTTGTCAAAATACTGACTTTTCAATTTCAGTCTTTAAATTTACCATTTTGACTTTAATAACCGTGATATTTCATGTTGATAGCTTTTTGGTAATTTCAACTTTGTCATAATTGTCTCATATAATTATGACTTATCACTAGATTTTATTTATATCCTGTAATTTTTTTGTTGTTGCATAATTTAGATTTTTCAATACCAGAATTTTCACTTTTTCTTAATAATTCTACAGATTTTTTAAACTTCTTCTATCATAATTATGACATAGTATGTTGTAATTGTCACTTTTTCTCATAATTATGACTGTTTTTGACCTTTTAATCTCTTAATTTCAGTTTTTGCCATAATTTTGACTTTACAAATATTAAGTTTTGACTTTTTATTCAAAGATCATTTGTGATGTCATGTTGATTTTTAAAGATAATTCCAGTCTTTCATGTCATAACTATGACTTTTTTAATTTTTTAATCTCACAATAATTCTTTTTTTTTATGATTCATCAAAAACATTCAGTTCTCACTGACTTCAGAAGGAAATGAGCTGCTATAAAGCTTCAGTCTGGTGGTTGACAGACGTGATAACAATGTGCTTGTATTGTTTGGAAAAGAACAACAGATGAACATGAAAATCCCTTTGTGCTCCACAAAAGAAAGTAAGTCAAAACAGATCTTAAAAGCACCATTAAGTAGAAGATGTCATCACACACACACACACACATTTGACAGACACTTCACACGTTGTATTTAACAAAGCAGTAATTTATAGGCACACGTCGCCCACAGTCTGTACATTACTGAAGATGAAACAGGGTCTGACGGGTTTGGAACAAAATAAGGGTGAGTTATTAATGACAGAATTTTCATTTCTGGATGGAGTATCCCTTAAACTTCCTAATCTCGTAATCATGTAACTCCGGTTTCCCGAAGCATGGTTTAGTTTCTTCCGTAGAGTCTGGTCCGGATGGCTCAGATCTGATCTCCTGTGTTTCAGGTTTCGTTGCATCGTCTATCCGTTCCAGCAGAAGCTGACGCGGCGTCAGGCCATCATCACCATCGCCTTCATCTGGGCGCTGGCCGTGTCCATCATGTGTCCGTCCGCCGTCACGCTGACCGTCTCGCAGGACGTCTTGCACTTCACCGTGGACGGGGACAATGAGACGCACCCGCTCTACACCTGCTGGGAGGCCTGGCCCGACCAAACCATGAGGAAGATCTACACCACTGTGCTCTTCTCACACATCTACCTGGCTCCGGTCACGCTCATCTTCATCATGTACTCACGCATCGCGGTCAGGCTGGTCAAGCCGCCCGTCTTCCGCCGCAAGCTGCGCGTGGTGAACATGCTCCTGATGGTGGCGCTGCTCTTCGCCGTCTCCTGGCTTCCGCTCTGGATCCTCATGATGCTGACGGATTACGGAAATCTTTCGGCCGCTCAGCTGGACCTGGTGGCCGTCTACGTCTTCCCGTTCGCTCACTGGTTGGCCTTCTTCAACAGCAGCGTCAATCCTATCGTTTACGGCTACTTCAACGAGAACTTCCGGCGCGGATTCCAGGAGGCGTTTAAGCTGGGTTTGTGTGTGGTGGACGAGCCGACGCAGCCCAGACGCAACGCAGCGTGGAAACACAACCGTGTGTTTGCGGACCGAGACGAGACGAACGCAAAGAGCGACGGCCGGAGAGAGTTCTGCAGCGGAGAACAGAGAGACGAGCTGGTGCTGGAGGATCTGGACTGAGACACTGACACACTCATGCAAACACACACACACACACACACACACACAAACACATATAAATACACACACACACACACACACATACATACAAACGCACACACACACAAACACATTCTCACACAAACATGCACAAACACACACACTGACAGCATGGATGCATGGTTTTGGAAAAACATACAAAAACAAAAATGTATTATTATTATTAGAATATGAAAACTTAAATAGCATAAAAAATATTAGTATTAAAAAAAAGATACAAATATTGCTATTGTAATATTTCAGCTACTGTTATTATAGTTGCTAATAAGTTAAAAAATGTATTAGCATTGGGATGTTATATTATATTTTAATATTGCCATTGCAACATTTTAGTGTATTATAAAAAGATTTAGTATTTGTGTCATTGTGGTACATTTTCTGAAACTTTTTCTGAGATTTATGCATCATCTGAAAGCTGAATAAATCATCACTCCATTGGACAATATCTCTCTGAGACAAAACTACTTGTAAATCTGGAATCTGAGGGAACAAAAAAAACTAAATATTGAGAAAATCATCTTTAAAGTTGTTCAGATGAAGTTCTTAGCAATGCATATTACTAATCAAACATTAAGTTTTGATATATTTACGGTAGGAGATTTACTAATATCTATTATTTTGACCCATGTAATATTTCTGTGCTACTTATGACTGCTTTTGTGCTGATTTCTTTTTAATTAATTGTGCAGCCCTAACTGAAACAAACACTCCAGCTCTCTTCTGCTCAAACAGAGAGATAAAAAACAGAATAATTCTTCATTTTTGAGGGATGTTCCTGTAATAGAACGATGCATGCAAGCATGCTGCAGAACTGTACAGCACACGCACATTAAACCCTCATTAAGTACAAGAAAAACATTCAGTGTATTAAATGATTCATGGACTGATATTTGGAAGTAAGTGTTTGCGGTGTTCTTCTGCTGATCTGGTGTTGTTTGATATGTATGTAAAACTATTTGCTCTGTAAAACAAACAGCAATTACCATTCATGCTGGGCTGTGTCTGTTTGCCTCCAGACAAACACTGACAGCTAATTAGAGAAATTCACATGACTGTGAAAATGTCTTTTATAACAGTGTTACTTGTAAAAGCTGTGTAACTTTTATTTTTATGTCAGTATCTCTGGTCTACTTGAGTGAACTGAAGCATGAAATAACATCTCAAACCTCTATGAACAGCAGCATCCATCCATTTGATTGACAGCTGAAGATCTGCAGAAGCTCCTCCCACTGGATTACAGCAGCACTGCAGGAGACGGCCATCCAATCACAGTTACTCTGTATAATTGACAAAAATCATTATAATTTATTTCATCAGAATAAATTACTCCTGAATGTATAAAGATGCTGTTTAACAGCAACAAATGGTAACCAATACAAACCAGCCAACCCACTTGTTATAACACTAAACCATTAAAAACAGCTGAAACAATACACAATCCAACAAGTCATTTCTGGTCTTATACTGTGAATGCAATCTTGTTTGTGCTTGTTTTATGTTTTTTTCAAAATATAAATCCTTCTGAAATGATTTTCTTGTCAATTGTTATTTCAAAGGTGAAGCAGTTTTACTAAAATCTCTTTTTCAGTACTTTAATGCTTTCTATCATTAATATAATAAAGCTTTGGTAAAGTACTGCTAGATCATACATGTTAGACAGACATTTTTAATTAATTAAAATAGGGGGAAAACATGCACATGTGAAGAGTTTAAATGGTCTCTTATTTTTAATATATTCCATTAGATTTAGATTATTCATGTCCACTCCAACGGATGTTTATATTTTTAATAACAACTTTTTGGATTGGATTGGGCATTTTAGAGAGACATAAACCAAAAATGACAAAACATCACAGCATTGCAAACCCATGATAATACTTACTGATGTTTGTGCAGCTGATTTCCCTCCAAAATGACATCACTTCCTGTTGGATGATGTCATTGAGAAACTGGCTTTTGTTAGTTAAAGGGATTTTACTAAAGATTAACGGTGTAAAATTATAATAAGAACACACACACAATTATACAATTATATTAGTATATTAAATATTTTAAACAATATTTGAAAAGAAAATATGTTTAGATTTTTTTTATGTTATTTCAGAATGTTCTCTGAATGTTCAAAAAATATTTCCCTCTTGGTTCAGCAAATGTTAAGGGAAATATTTCATTTTGCAAACATTTTGGAAATGTTACTTTTGAATGTTCTCTGAACATTCTAAACATTCTTTAAAGAGATTTCAAATGTAGCATTCCCATAATGTTCAGAGAACAATCCAAAATAAAGTTCAAACTAAGCTTTTATCAGACTGGGCTTTTGTTGGATCATGTAGCAGAAATGGCTCTTTAGCTGAAATATTGTAAAAGCATGGTAAACAAGACGAGTTCTGATTGTCCCGTCACAGCAGATGCTGCCAGACACAAGTAGCCTACAGTCAACTCTGACCTGTTTTTAATTGCACTCAGTGGGACTTCATTAAATCCTGCCGATGTCACTGTGCATTCTAGAAGAGTGAGAGAGAAGAAAGAGACTGTAAATAAATACACAGCACTGAACTATTGATACCTCTTTTCTTGCATGCTTCTTCTTCTTCTTCCACAAACCATGGGAACTCACTCAAACAGATTTAAGTCTGTTAATGAGGAGAAACTTCCCCAGCCTTATTTATAGTCTGTTACTATCTATAATGTGACCAGGTTAAAAATCAGCTTCCATAAGCATCTTATGAGAGTCTGCGCAGCAGGAGGGTAATCTGGGCTGTAATTGGCTTTGTGCTAAACTCCCGTCTCTCCCACCTGCTGCTGTAGGTGAGTGTGTGTTCGGATCACACACATTTACACACGCTGATGTGCTAACTATGTGTCCACCTGCCCTCAGGATACAGCGCTGCAGCAGAGACACAGTAAACAAGCACAACATGTGAAGGTCAGAGAACTGAGCTCTGCTGTGTTGCATATAGAATGAATCAAACGCAGGGGAAACTGAGCTCTCAGCTCCCAGAGATCAGCAGCTGTGAGAACTGCTTGTGCTTTTAGACCCCTACAGAAGACCAGAAGCTCTGCTGCTGCAGATGAAGTCAACTACAGCAGTGACCTTAATCACTAGTGTGCTCACTTTAAAAATTTGCTTGGCAGCCTGTGTCATAATTTACAGATGGACAGACTAAAAAAAGACAAACATATGTTTAAGCAGATAGATTAGTGATTTAGTGATGGTGATTATGATTGTGATTTAGTGATAATGATAGTGATGGTGATAGTGATTTAGTGATGGTGATTATGATTGTGATTTAGTGATAGTGATAGTGATTTTGTGATAGTGATAGTGATGTTGTGATTTTGTGACAGTGATAGTGTTAGTGATAGTGATTTTGTGATAGTAATGGTGATAGTGATAGTGATGATGTGATTGTGATAGTGAAATTGATAATAATAGTGATAGTAATTTTGTGATAGTGCTAGTGACAGTGCTAGTGACAGTTATAGTGATAGTGATGGTGATGGTGATGGTGATGGTGATAGTGATAGTGATTCTGTGATTGTGATTGTGATAGTGATTATGATAGTGATAGTGATAGTGCTAGTGACAGTTATAGTGATAATGATAGTGATGGTGATAGTGATAGTGATAGTGATTCTGTGATTGTGATAGTGATGATGATAGTGATAGTGATAGTGATTTTGTGATAGTGATTTTGTGATTGTGATAGTGATAGTGAAAGTGATAATAATAGTGATAGTAATGTTGTGATAGTGCTAGTGACAGTGCTAGTGACAGTTATAGTGATAGTGATGGTGATGGTGATAGTGATAGTGATAGTGATAGTGATGGTGATGGTGATAGTGATAGTGATGGTGATAGTGATAGTGATAGTGCTAGTGACAGTGCTAGTGACAGTTATAGTGATAATGATAGTGATGGTGATAGTGATAGTGATAGTGATTCTGTGATTGTGATAGTGATGATGATAGTGATAGTGATAGTGATTTTGTGATAGTGATTTTGTGATTGTGATAGTGATAGTGAAAGTGATAATAATAGTGATAGTAATGTTGTGATAGTGCTAGTGACAGTGCTAGTGACAGTTATAGTGATAGTGATGGTGATGGTGATGGTGATAGTGATAGTGATAGTGATAGTGATGGTGATGGTGATAGTGATGGTGATAGTGATAGTGCTAGTGACAGTGCTAGTGACAGTTATAGTGATGGTGATGGTGATAGTGATAGTGATGGTGATGGTGATAGTGCTAGTGACAGTGCTAGTGACAGTTATAGTGATAGTGATGGTGATGGTGATAGTGATGGTGATAGTGATGGTAATGGTGATTCTGTGATTGTGATAGTGATGATGATAGTGATAGTGATTTTGTGATAGTGATTCTGTGATTGTGATAGTGATGATGATAGTGATAGTGATTTTGTGATAGTCTAGTGACAGTGCTAGTGACAGTTATAGTGATGGTGATAGTGATAGTGATAATGATGGGGATAGTGTTAGTGATAGTGATGTTGTGATTTTGTGACAGTGATAGTGATAGTGATAGTGATAGTGTTAGTGATAGTGATTTTGTGATTTTGTTATTTTGTGATAGTGATGGTGATAGTGATAGTGATGGTGTGATTGTGATAGTGAAAGTGATAATAATAGTGATAGTAATTTTGTGATAGTGACAGTGACAGTTATAATGATAATGATAGTGATGGTGATAGTGATAGTGATTCTGTGATTGTGATAATGATAGTGATGGTGATAGTGATTCTGTGATTGTGATAGTGATGATGATAGTGATAGTGATTTTGTGATTGTGATAGTGATAGTGAAAGTGATAATAATAGTGATAGTGATTTTGTGATTTTGTGATAGTGATTTAGTGATAGTGATTTAGTGCTAGTGCTAGTGCTAGTGATTGTGATTTAGTGCTAGTGCTAGTGATGATGATGGTAATGGTGATAGTGATAGTAATTTTGTGATAGTGATAGTGATTGGGACAGTGACAGTGATGGTGGTGATGGTGATTGTGATATTGAAATAAGTAATGTTTTAATTGCCAATTTTAAATTTTCAGTGGGATTTAAAACCAGAACAAGATTATATTGTTAAGTGTGGAAAGAATTTTGTAAAGCATCTTTCCTTTTGCATATATTTTTCCCCATGCCACTTTGAATTATTTTATAAAACAATCCATTATGCCAAATGGAGTCAACAGCCTTCATAAAATCTTTGAAGCATGCAAATATTTTTCCATCTCTCTTTGGGTGTTCTTGTTCATTTATTAACGTGTGCAGTGTGTGAGTATAGTCAGTGGTTCGATATTTAAGAAGGAAGTGGTTCTGAGAATTGCTGATGATATTGTGCTGCTTTCAGAAAGTGAAGAAAGAGAGAGATAGTGTTGATTAAGGAGCAAAATACCTTTTCCAAATTAGTGTCTCTCTCTTTCTCTCTCTCTCTCTCTCAGGATTAGGTGTGATTATTAGATTAGCAGTGTCTCACAGCCGTCAGTGTGTTCAGAGTTCAGCAGAGCAGGAAGAACAGGCAGCATGAGCTTCAGCGTGGAGGAGAGAGGCAGAGAAAACACGGCCAGCTACAGACTTTACTTCAGTAAGTGTCTCAGCATCCATCCATCACCAACACTGCACTGATTCCGCTCACGCTCACAGTCTCACAATGAAGTGAGCATTGGCTGATTTTAAATCATTTTTTCCACTTGAGTAGATGCAAACTTCTTGTAAACATTGTATTAATGCACTTGTAATTAATTTGTTGGGTTTATATATGTCCAGTATCACTTTCCACTTTCCATTTATTTGTTTAATTGCAGTTAATCTGACAGTGCTTGTGTAGTGTTACTCACTCACTGAGAAATTAACATTTACATGAAAACTCAAGACATAATTAGTAAAGCTGAATGCATGCCTTATTAAATTACCCATGCATATTCATTTTATAATTGTTGAAAGGATGCTGCATAACAACAATGACCTGTCTAGTGGCATCGTCTTAACTCTATAATTATGCATAGGTGTATTTAATCATCTTCTCTTATTACACACACACACACACACACACACACACACACAAGCTGTTGAGCATCTGCTGGTGGCAGTAAGAAACAGGTGGAAGTCACTATGCGACCAATCACCAAGAAAATCTGCTTTCTGTTGAAACCATAAGTGTTTGTTTCCGTAATGAATTCAGTTTTTGGTTCAAACCTCACAGTAAATCCTCCTGCTCTCACTGTCAGACATCAGAAAGTGCTGGAAATCTCTTTAATCTCAGAGTATTTTAGATCCTTTGTGAAGCTCTCTTATCTCGTCTCACAGGAAACGCTGAGGAGAAATACATATCTCCATTCCATGACATTCCCATCTACGCAGACGAGGCCGAGGTATGGAGTATATCTGAATCCTGATTCATGCATTCAGTCCTCAGATCTCTGAACCGGGATTTAATGAGGAACAGAAGTCGTTCCCTTCACCTCTGTGAAACACAGATGGATTTCTCACATCTATGATCACGTGAAGTTCAGAAAAATTCAAGCAGAGCCCAAGCTTTGGTTTTGAATTGGAAAATGAAGTCAATGATGAAATGAAAAGTGCATCTGTTAACTAAACGCATTAGTGTGTGTGTGTGTGTGTGTGTGTGTGTGTTTCTCTCCCTGAAGTATTTGTGTGAATTAAATCTAATTAGATGCATTCTCTTACGATAATCATCCTGGAGTTCATAATGACATTAATATGTCAGATTAATTATGGGAATAGATTCCACTATTCAAAATCACGGGGGTTTAATCAGTATAAACTCAACACAGAGCAGAATAATCATGAACTCAGAACAGAAGAAAGTGTGTGACCTCCTTCATCCAACAAAACCTGAAGAAACCTGATCGTGAAGGACTTTAAACCATTAAGATCATCTGACCAGACCCGTTTTCTCCTGCAGAACATCTTCAATGCTGTCATCGAGGTTCCTAGATGGACAAATGCAAAGATGGAGGTAAGAAATCTTCAGCGTTCAGTGCAAACCTCTGGATGTGGATCTTCACACACATGCTGGTTATCTCACCTTAAGAGCAGGAACGTCTTTAAATCGTGTTTAAACTCACGGATGGCATTCAAGGCTTTTCATGATTGTCCCTAACTAAAAATAGGAATTCAGGAATTATAATATTGACAAATAATCTGTGAGGGATATTGAGGAAGTTAGTTCTGTAGACAGTCATTAAGTCATTTTACTTAATTATTGTTATTAAGAACATTTTTCAAGGTGTATCTAAAATAATAATAATAATAATAATAATATATATAATTTTTTTTTTTTTTTTTTTTTTTTTACTTTTCCAAAAGTGAAACTTTATTTTCTGCTTAAAATTAGACATGGACAAAATGCATTAACATTTCAAAAGAAACTCTAAACTTCTTCAGGTCAAAAAAAACGAATAGATGTTGGTTTTTTATTTATTTATTTGTTTTAGATAATGATCTGTTTTTATGAAATGTAGTGAAGTGAAAGGATGTAAATGTAAAGGTTTCCAAAAAAATGCTCTGATAACTTACTGTATCAAATATATTTTTAAATTCTTAAAAAAAAGAAGTATTTACATTTTTTAAATACATTTTCACAAATTTTAAAAATGGCATAAAAATATAACACAAATATATTGGTATACTTGGAAATTAATATTTTTTTAAACCTATTTCAGCAAATATATTTTTTATTATTTTCTGCATATATATGTAAAACAGAATGAAAATACACCTCAGAAATTAAATGCAGATTATAATAAAAAAAATGTATAAGAAAAAAAGTAAAAAAAAAAATTATATATATTTTTTTTGGGGGGCTGTATGGGACTAGTTATTTTATGCTGATTTTTGGAGCTTGATTTTATAAATCTGCATTTAATTTCTGAGGTGTATTTTCAATACGGAATGTTTTTTTTTATTCTAAAAAGACTGCCCTTGTTTCTCCAGATCGCGACTAAAGATCCTCTCAATCCCCTGAAGCAGGACCTGAAGAAAGGGAACCTGCGTTTCGTCAGCAATGTCTTTCCTCATAAGGGCTACATCTGGAACTACGGAGCCATTCCTCAGGTGTGTGTGTTCTCGAGGTTTAGAAGAAGAGTAAAAGCGTGGGAAGCTCCAGGGAACGTGTGTGTGATGCACGAGCGAGCTCAGAGAGCAGATGTCACGCATGTTTAGATGCCAACCCAAGCAGTGCTGGAGACTGGTTTCATCTGAGCTCACTCACATCATGAGAAAGAACGGACAGTGATTTGCTGTGTTTTGCAGACGTGGGAGGATCCGGGCCACAGGGATGAAGACACGGGATGCTGCGGTGATAACGATCCCATCGACATCTGTGACATCGGGAATCAGGTCCAGAGCAGCGCACAAACACACTTCCTGTAACACAACACACTTCACTGCAGTGTGACGCGATACTCCTCATGCTTCACTGTCCCTCACACACAGTCTGTGTTATCCCCAAGTCTAGTCACTCAAAACTCACATTATTTCAAGCACACACTCTAGCTCTTCATAACAGCTTTCTGGACCATTTCTCTGAATCAAAAAAAAAAAAAAAAATAAATCAAAAAAAAAAAAAAAAATATATATATATATATATATATATATATATATATATATTATTTTTTTTTCTAAATATATAAATAGTCCAGAAACCTCTAGTTTATGTATATAATGTCATATTTTTCTCTTCAAAACCATGCAAAAATAAATAAAAGTTATGGAAAATATACTAATAAAATTATAAAATTTAGAAAAAAAGAAAACTAGAAAAAAAGTCATGAAAATTTCTGAAGTGAATTTACATTTTCCATTTTTATTGGTCTGTTTATATATTTCTATAATTTATTATTATTATAGGTATCTTAACATACATAAAATCTATATATAAAGTGTATATAGTCAAAATAATTATTCAAACTCATGCATATATATATATATATATATATATATATATATATATATATATATATATATACAATATAAATAAAATACAATATAAAATAAAAATAAAATAAAAATTAATTAGCAATAAAAATATACAATATAAAGTAAAATATTATATTATATTATATGTCATATTTGTCTCTTCAAACACATGCAATATATATATATTTATATATATATATATATATATATATATATATATATATAGTTTGAATATTAAAAATATACTATAATAATAATTGTATATGTATATGTGTGTATTTTTTTTTTTTTTTTTTTTGTAGAGTAAAAGTTGCTCTCAATGTAAATTATAAATTGTGAGCAAATCATTGTTTTAAATGACTTTAATGATTCGGTCACACTTTGATCTGAACGATTCATTTGAATCACTCTGAATCAGACTCATTTGAAGCATCTCCAGGGGTTTCAGTGTTCTTCACATGTTCTCCATCAGGTCTGCTCTCGAGGAGAAGTCATCCGTGTGAAGGTGTTGGGGACTCTGGCTCTGATCGACGAAGGAGAAACCGACTGGAAAGTGATGGTCATAAACGTGGAGGACCCCGAGGCTGAAGACTTCAACGGTGTGAGAGCTTTAGCTTCTGTGTTTGTGATGAGCTCGAGGGTGAATCTCAGCGTCTTCTGTCTCTGGCAGATATCGAGGACGTCCGCAGACTGAAGCCTGGGCTCCTGGAGGCCACACTCGACTGGTTCCGGATGTACAAAGTCCCAGACGGGAAGCCAGAAAACCAGTTTGCCTTCAGTGGTGAATTTAAGAACAGGGTAAATAGAGCCGCCGCTTTAATGAAAGACAGCAGACGACATTTGATTAATAACTACTCCCTGACAGCCAGACATGAAGATGTTTCCATCATGTCACGAAGGCAAGAGAATCCAAGCATGTGATTTTCAAAATTGCTTTTTCAAGAGGTGATGGTGTCAGTGATTAAATGCCTAGACCTTCTGACAGATCTGAGATCAGTGCGTCTCGCTTCTCAGAACTTTTCAACACTACGAGCTGCTAAACATTCAGAAGAAACACATGCTTTACCTGTGTTTGAGTCAAGCTCCACTCGTAACATACTGAACACAACATTCTGTTTGAAAAAAATAAAATAACAAGTTGAATTTTATTGTTTTAAAATGTTACTGTAAATAAGAAAGAGATGCTTCTTTGACTGAATGCTTCTTTGTGGAACCAAAAATGATTCTTTTATGGCATCGCTATTTTTAAGTGTATGTCTTTTTAAGGTATATATTGGCCTGTCTTTTTTAAATGTACATTTTTTTGTAAATATTCAAAATATTTATTTATTTTTAAATATTTAGGAAAACGTGTAAATATGTTATTAAATGTTTTAAAATTATTACTTTTTAAACTATTTTTAAATGAATAAAAAATTGCATACTATATATTTTTTATTCATATATATATATATATATATATATATATATATATATATACACTTGTTTTCTTTTTAAATGCTTAAATTAGCACATACACTGTTTTAAAATGTTTTATCAAATTTTTATTAAATGTTCAAAATAAATGTAATTTTAAAATGATCATAACATATATACATTTTCTTAAATATATTAAATAATTATATTTAGTTATAGATATTAGTAAATATGCTTAATAGTTTTTATTTTAAATTATTTTAAAATATTGAACATTTACTACATCTTTTCTTAATAGTTTGAAAAAATGTTTTTAGTAAAATGTTTTTATTTATTTATTTAAATGATGTAAAATGCAGCAAATATATTATATATCCTTTTAAAATGTTTTCTAATGATTACTTTTGGTAAATATACTAAATTATTTTATTATTTATTCTCTCTCTCTTGTTTTTGTTGTTGTTGACGTAATGTTTTAAATAGTTTTTTCTGGTTCATGGCCTGCAGGATTTCGCCATTAAAACGATTAAGGACACTCATAGTTTCTGGAAAGCTCTGATCTCCAAGAAAACAGACGCTGGAGAACTCAACTGGTAAGACATCGGTCTCTCGGCCATAATTTGGTTTTAGTTCAAACTCCAGTATATATATATATATATATATATATATATATATATATATATATATATATATACTACATAACTTTTAAGTGCTCTTAAGCTTCGTAAATCCACTGTATATTTCCTTAAACGTTTTAAAATGTTTATTTTTAATATATATACTATGTCATATTTTAATGCTTTTAAAATAAGTAAATATATTAAATATTTTCTTAAATGTATATATATATATATATATATATATATATATATATATAATTTAAGTTTATTTATTAATAATAAAAAAATATATTTTTAATTAGCAAATACTATAACTTGTTTTAAAGTGTTTATTTTGAGTAAATATGGTGAATGTTTTTAATTAAAATCATAAATATACAATGCGCTTTCTTAAATGTTTTAAAATGTTATAAAAGTTGTATAAATGCTTTAGAATAAGTATATATATATATTTATTTATTTATTTATTATTTTTTAAATGCTTTAAAAAAATAATTCTAGTAAATTATACTAAATAATTTTTAAGTGCTTTAAAAATCTTTTGCGTACTACATATTTTCTAAAAAAATTTAAAATGTTAATTTTTAGTACATATATTACATTTATATTTTTTAAGTGTTTTATAAGTAAATATATTTTATTAAACAATTATTGTTAAGAGAACCCAGTTTAAATTCTGTTTTCATAAAGAGCTCCAAGACATCGCTGACCGTTCCTCTTTGCTTTATCACGGCTGGAATATCAAATACCTCAATACACGCATTTCTGTCAAATATAATTCATGCAATATGTCAAACCTTTAACCCACGGGGAAAAATAAATCAACCCACGGCAAGAGTTTAAAAGCAGTCTAATTAAATTCAATCTTGGCAAACCTGCTGAAATTGAAACAATTTAATTGAAATGAAACTCCTGACAGCAGCATGAAGTCAAACCCAGTGTGCTGTCTACATAGGGAGCACTTCTTCAGCACCAAACGTGAGGGGTTTTTCAATAAGGAAGGCATTATTGTTCCTTTTAAAGCAGGTGCACACCTCCTGAATGTATTTATTGCTATAGACTATATTTGTGCTCCAGCAGCAGGTCATCAGAATGAAATGCAGCCTCACAAACATCTGATCATCAGTCAGCGAGATGCTCTTCATGGTCACGCTCGGATTGAAATCATCATGTTTCTGATATTAGATATGAACAGCTGATGGTCAGGGTTTGTTTAGTTCGGCTCACCTCCAGTGACTCTAGACTGAAGGAAGTGAGGTTTGATTTCTAATGTTGTGCTTGTGTCTGTAATGTATATCCATCAGTGTGAACACCTGTGTGTCTGACAGTCCCTTCTGTCGCTCCGCCGGTGAAGCCAGAGCCGTCCTGGATTCAGTGAGTGTTTTCTGTCTCACACAATTATAATTCAATCTCCAGAAGCAACTTTTGAGCATAATGAACATCTGTTTTGGATTTATTCCTCATTTATGCAACTTCAAATTGTTTAAGATGACTTTGATTGTATGTTGAGATTTTGATCGTCTGGTTAAAGTTCAATTAAAAAGATGTCAGCATCAAAAAGCATAATTAGGGTCTCATTAAAGTCTTATTTAACTCAAATTATAGTCTCATTTAAGTAGTCAGGAGTCACATGATAGTTTTGTGTGAAATTCAACCCATTAAAGAAATTAAATGTGCAGGTAATTCAAGTTTAGGATGAGTTTGTGTCTTCATCAGGTTTGTAGAAATGTAGCATTGCATCAGTGTCTCATCAATGGATGCTCTGCAGTGAATGGGTGCCGTCAGAATGAGAGTCTGATAAAAACATCACAATAATCCACAGCACTCCAGTCCATCAGTGAACATCTGGAGAAGACAAAAGATGAAACACATCCAGCATTAAGATGATTTTAACTCAATTACATCCAGAATAACACTTCCTCCAGTGAAAAAGTGTTCTGGTCTGAATCAGGAGAGAAATCTGCACAGATCAAGCAGCGTTTAAACAGATCTAAACTAATATGTGGCTGGATTAACTGATGGACTGGAGTGCTGTGGATTATTGTGATGTTTTTATCAGACTCTCATTCTGACGGCACCCATTCACTGCAGAGCATCCACTGATGACACACTGATGCAATGCTACATTTCTACAAATCTGATGAAGAAACACACTCCTCCTGATCTCAGATGAACTGAGGATGAACACATTTACAGCAAATTCAATTTTTTGGTTGAACAGTTCCTTTAAGCTTCTTGACTGAAAGCAGCAGAACTTGTCTAAAGCATCTCAGAAATGGCTGTCTTTTTATGATGCATTAAGTAAATGATGGCAGACTTATCATTTTTGTTGGTCTGATCCTGTAAGATCTACTTTCTGTTCTCAGGCTCCTCCGTACAGTGCTGCGGAGCCGACTCCGAGCTCAGGTGAGAGAGAGATGCTTCAGTCCTTCAGACACCTGCATTAGAGAAGAACCACATAATGTACACTAAAATCAGTTACTATATCTAATGAGCTTTCCAACATATATTTATTAATGCAGAATATCATGATTATTTCATAGACATTTATTTCAAAGTTAACAGTTTACAGAAGACAATTATATATATATAAATAATAAAAATATAATATATAATGTTTTATATATATATATATATATATATATATATATATATATATATATATATATATATATATAAAATGTAAAATAATTATAAAAAATTATATGTATATAATTTTTTATATTATTTTATATAATAATTTTATATTATTTTTATACTATTTCATTTTAATTAATTGGTATATTAAATAATAATATGATCTTTTTACACATCTGATTATATAAAATAAAGTCATGGCAATGTGTTTTTACATCACTTTAATTCACTTAATTTAAACTTCATTTTTTAGGTAATACAGATTGAACTCTTTTTATATGATATAACTCAGTTTAATATGTTTTAATAAGTCAAAATAATTCAGATTAGATTATACTTAAGACTGCAGCTGAACATTGTTTTATATATTGTTTTTTTACAGTGTAAAAATAATATTTTCCCTTTCTTTCTAGCTGATAAATGGTTCTTTTACAAACAGACATAGAGAACGATCATCAGCGCTGATGGGAAGAATAAACGTCTGGAAAACAGTTTTATTACACGCATCCATCATCAAGAACAGCAGACTCACGGACGTCATGATTCTGTCATATACTGTATTAGTTACTGATAAACACTGTGTAGTTAGATTCATAAAGGCCTAAACAAAGTTTGGATGATAGGTAGTCGATGCAAAATACTGTATGAACATATAAAGCCTTTCAAGAATAAAGCAATGTGACTTTATAAATACACATCTGTGGTTGTCAAGAGCTGTTTTACTGGAATACAGTGCATATTTATATTATGCATAATTGCTATGTCTATTTCTGCAACTGTTTGTTAAAGGAACATCTAATTGTAGCACATTTAATTAATTTGGCTGGCTTTAATCACTGTAATTGCTCGGAAACACTTGATTGTGGTTCTACAGGTAAGAGCTAATAATGTCATGATGCCCCGTCGCCATGGAGACCAGCATCACTGCAGCATCAGCTGTTTCTCTGCGTTTGATTGACAAGCAGATGTGAACTGATGTTTACGGGGAAATAATTACACACAGACCTATGAGGATCATGAGAATGATGCATGTGAGTAATCTTCCGCTAACTGGAGAAATTTCCTGAACCTGTACACAAAAAAATTTAATAAAAATCATTAAAGTTTCACATTGGCAGCACATAATTACGTTTTTTAATGTTAATGAAAGATGTCTCTTTTGCTCACCAAGGCTTTATTGAGCACTGATGATACTTTATCAGCATTTCTGAAGATCGTGTGACACTAAAGACTGGAGTAATGATGCTGAAAACACAGTATAATTACATAGAAAACAGTGGTTTTAGATTGAAATAATATTTCACAATTTGTACTGTATGTTTGATTAAATAAATGCAGCCTCAGTGAGCAGAAGAGACTTCATATAATTAATAAAAAAATAAAAAAACGGCAATGTGAAGAATGATTTATAATGGCTTTAAAGTTCTTATTGCATCGCTTTAATCAATTTTCCCTAAGCAAGTATTGAAGTTTTATTTATTTTAATCTTAATCATTACTATCACACACACTATTAAAGTCCACTTAAACGCTGATTATGGCAAATATCTGATGTGATAAATGTTTTAATTTGAGATGCAGACTGAAAACATTTAAGATTTTTAATCATAAAAATCCTAACTAGTCACATACTGGTAAAAAAAAATAAAAAAATAAAAAAATAAATAATAAAAATTGTATAGCCTGAAATAATTACTTTGGATAAAAGTGTCCATAAATATTTATCTCATATTTTTAACGCATATATACTAGAATAAAACATTTTGTGTTTCTGATCGCTAATATGAATGTTTTTCCCCCATTAGTGAGAGTTTGTACATCACTGATTTCTATATGCATGATGTTCTCTATGCTGTATGCATCCCAAGAGCAGCCTATTAAATATAACGCTGAAGTCAGTCACGTGGTGTTGGAGTAGATGTGTAAACAGCGGCATCTAGCGGTCAATGGTTGGATGCGCAACACACCTGCCTGCACAGGTGCGCGTTCTACAGCCATACAGGTGTGATTAAAGTGTTTTATGTATCCACATTTTTTTCAAGTTTTAATTGAGAACATCAAATAAACTGGCAGCTACAATACAGTAGAAGTTAAAAAAAAAATAATTAAATGTAAAAAGGACAGGGATATGTTACTAGTGAAAATAAATCATATTAAAAGGAAAATATTTAAGGACAAGTCGTTTTTAATAACTGCCTAATTACAAGGTGAATTGGAAATAGTCCCAAAATACTGCAGCAAACAGAACACACAAAAGTGGGTTCTGTCTTGAAAATGTGCATTTATGCACTTAATATTATGTTAGTCATGTAAGACTTTTTACATTTAATAACCCCATTTAAAAAATCCTAAAGTAAAAAAAAAAATAATAAAAAAAAAAATCTGACAATGTTCTCAATTGGAAAATCCTTTTAGAGTGATGGCAGAGCAAAAATAAATAAATAGATCGATAGATAGATAAACAGACAGACAGACAGACAGACAGACAGATAGATAAGTTAGATGTATCAAAATCAGTTTCTCTAATGTTATTGACATTAGCGCATAAATAAATAAACTAAATATTTATGAAGATTAAATTACGTTCACGTCTTTAGACATCGTGATTTTGACGTGAAACATTTGTAATTTGTTTATTTGTTATTTATTTTAGCATTATTATATTATTGTAATGACTGACACATAAGCGGTTTTAATTATGTTATTTAACTGTAAAAGTAGCGACGCTCTCTGACCAATGAGATCGCGCACCGACGGTGACGTGCATCAAGGCGGAAGTAAGGTCAGGCTGTCGTGCGCGCTCATGTGAGAGATCCTGCGAAGTACTAGGGACGTTCCACGGCTCGCGCGCTTTCAGACAATAACGGAAAAAACGGATAATTTAACGACGACACACTGAGGCCGCGACACGCGTCTGAGAAACGGTGAGCGATGATAAAAAACACATACATACTGAGAGAGAGAACCGGACGAGGCTTTAATCAGGCCTGGGATTAACGGTGTGTGTGTGTGTGTGTGTGTGTGTGTGTTATCTTGCACCTGATGACTCTGTCACTCATCTGATACGACAATAAGTGCATATATAATAATATTATTATTCATAACATTGATGATAATAACACAATGAATTATAGGCTCATAGCCTAAATAAAATTGTAAACACTACAGTCATCAATTTTATTTTAAGCGCCCACTTTCAAAAACTACATTACGTTACCTGTTCATCACGAAATACTTTTCTTCTCGTTGTTTTCATATGTTCGGGCCACACCAGAAAAATTTAGGAAATAAATGTAAACAGTTAACTTCTATATCGCATATTAATGAGTAATAAATCCGTCGTCGTCTCTGAGGGAATATTCGCCGACCGTTAATGCGCGCGTCCGTCTGATTAAACTAACGTTACTGTTTCAATTATTAAAGTAGTTCAGTTTTGTATCTGAGCTAATGGAAAATTGATTTTACTTAGAAAAACGTTTAGATAATTTTTTTATTTATTATTTTTTGTTTGTTAAATGTAAATTGTTGTTGTTGTTGTTGTTGTTGTTGTCAACGGCAGACAGTGAATTTATTTAATCAAAGACTACACTCAAGTTTAAATGATCAATTTAATCCATTTTGGAATAAGGCTGTAACATAACTAAATGTGCTAAAAAGTGATATGCAATGGTACTGAATTTATACCATAATATTTAGCCCACATGAACATCGATAAGTGTGGAAAAACGTTTTAATATTACGATATTGCACTAATTTATGTTTTCAGCATTGTGTGACATTATTTTCATGACTCAGACTCGCTCAAACAAAAACGAGTCTAATTATATTTAACTGTAACATACTAATATTATGATATATTGCCCTAAATACAGTAGATATTTACTAAACAATAAATTTTAAACAAAAAACAGTAATACAGTAGATGTTTACATGCACATTAATAGGTGTGGAAAACATGCTAATGTTATAATATACATTGCAATAAATGTCAAAAACAGTACATAAAGTATTACCATGTTATAATTTTTTTAATGGTATTACCTAGTTAACGTTACATGTTTAAAAACAAGTTTGTTCTGCAAATATTTACAGTAGATGAAGATTAGTAAACTGGTGTTTTTTAATCTTTTTGAGAAGTTTCAAACCTGGAGCCTAGTTAAAAAAAAATTCTTCTGTTTAAAATATTGGTAATTTTTTCTGTGTTTTTGTTAGGAAACATCTGCGATGTCATTTATTTTTGACTGGATCTACAGAGGCTTCAGTGGAGTGCTGCAGTTTTTAGGTCTGATTCATGAGATTTAATCACTCCAATATTACTCTAACGTGGAAAATAGTTAGAAACAAAGCAGATATGATGATGACCGAGAAAAAGTTTTTTTTTTTTTTTGCATGTTTGTCACACTTTAAAATGTAATTTTATATTACACAAAGATAATGCAGGTAAATGTCCAAACCTGCCTGGCACAGCGTGAAAAAGTAATTGCCCCCTAAATCTAATAACTAGTTGTGCAGCGCTTTACAGCAACTAAACCTGAATTTAGTTTTTCTTTAGGCATTCAGAGGTGGATTCCTGGATCATTGTCCTGCTTCATAACCCAAAGAAATCATCATTTATAAACTGCATTTTATATTTACTTGCATTATCTTTGTGTACTATTAATTAGATCTGAATCGTTAAAGTGTGACAAATATACAAAAGATTAAAAACAAAACAAGAAGGGGCATGACACTGGATATATACATACATTTTGTGTTTGTGTTCTTGCAGGTTTGTATAAGAAGTCTGGAAAGCTGGTTTTCCTTGGTCTGGATAACGCTGGGAAGACGACTCTTCTTCACATGCTCAAAGACGACAGATTAGGACAACATGTGCCCACATTACACCCCAGTAAGACTCTGTTACTGCGATTAAAACACTACACCGCTGTGAGATGAATGATTCCCTCTGACTGTGTTTCTCTCAGCGTCCGAGGAGCTGACCATCGCAGGAATGACCTTCACTACGTTTGACCTGGGAGGTCATGTACAAGGTCAGAACTGTCCCTTCAGCATCACTCCTGGAGTTTCAGTCTGTATACTCACCTACAGTTCTGTGGGAAACAAAGAAGAAGTTAAATGAATCTTGTAAGTGTGTTGTCTTTCTTCTGCAGCCCGGAGAGTGTGGAAGAACTACCTTCCTGCGGTCAACGGCGTGGTGTTCCTGGTGGATTGTGCGGATCACGAGCGTCTCACGGAGTCGAAGCTGGAGCTGGACGTGAGTCTGCGCTGTTTCAGCCGATCGCAGGCAGACGCTTCTCTCTCTGAGCTCAGTCTCTGTGTTTACAGGCTCTGCTGTCAGACGAGAGCATCTCCGGCGTTCCCGTGCTGGTTTTGGGGAACAAGATCGACCGTCCGGAGGCTGTGAGTGAGATCAGACTGCGAGAGGAGTTCGGTCTGGACGGACAGACCACTGGGAAGGTAAACGCTTTTCTGCTCACCAAGCCTGCATTTATTAGATCAAAAGTGCAACAAAAGCAGTTAAATACTGAAATATTTTTACCATTTAAAATAACCGTTTGCTATTTGAAAATATTTCAAACTCTAATTTATTTCTGTGATGCTCCGCTGTATTTTCAGCCTCATTCCTCCAGTCTTCAGTGTCACATGATCTTCAGAAATCAGAATAATATGATGATTTACTGCTCAAGACACATTTCTGATTATTATTAATATTATTTAAAACAGTTGAGTAAATTATTTCAGGATTTGGGTAAAGACTTTTATTCAGCAGTGATGCTTTAAATTGATCAAAAGTGATGAAAACACCATTTATAATGTTAAAAAGATTTCTGTTACAGATAAATACTGTTCTTCTGAACTTTCTTTTAATTAGAGAAACCTACTATTCTGTTTTCAGCATAATTATACTAATAATAAATGTTTTTGAGCAGCAAAACATCATATTTTCATGATTTCTGAAGATCATGTGACACTGAAGACTGGAGGAATGATGCTGAAAATACAGCGGAGCATCACAGAAATAAATTAGAGTTTGAAATGTATTCAAACTGAAAACATTTATTTTAAATAATAAAAATATTTTACTGTTTTTTATGCTGTACTTCGGATCAAATAAATGCAGGCTTGGTGACTTCTTAATTAAACAGTGTAAATCTGTTCCGAACTCTTGGGTGGGAGTGTGTATTAGACACTGATGCTGATGATGTGTGTTGTGTCTGCAGGGCAGCGTGTCGCTGAAGGAGATGAACGTGCGTCCGCTCGAGGTCTTCATGTGCAGCGTGTTGAAGAAGCAGGGTTATGGAGAAGGCTTCCGCTGGCTCTCGCAGTACATCGACTGAGTTCATCCCTTCTGGCCTGATCGGATTTATTATCAGCAATAAGTATCAAAACCCGCTCCTGACATGGATTTAAAAAAGGTAATTGTGACTTTTCAATCTTACAATTCAGACTTTCTTTTCACAAAATAAAGAGAAATTCAGAATTGTGAGATATAAAGTCAGAACTGTGAGTCTGTGTTTCCAAAGTCACAATTCTGAGTTTTTGTTTTCTTAAAATTGTGAGGAAAGTTTGCCTTGTGAGGTCTCATAATTCTGGTTCATATCTAGTTTATATCTCAGACTTTTTTCCTCACAAATAAGAAATAAAAATCTCACAATTCTTTAACTACATCTAGCAATACTGTTTTCCCCCACAATGAAACAATCAAATAAAAAAAGACAATTGCAACTTTTTATCTCACGCTTCAAACTGTTTCTCACATGATGGACCTCTTTTCTCATAATTCTGAGGAAAAGCCAAAACTGAATCAAGAAAGTCTGAGTTGTGAGATAAAGAGTCACAGTTCCTAAAACAAAGTGTCTTGTGGCTTAAACAAGCTTCTATAAATCAGAGCGGTTGATTTGATCACATGGTGTGTTTCAGTGGATATTTTCTTGATCGTGTTGTCATCTGTTCTGCATGTGTGCAGCTGTAAATGCAGAAGATCCTGTAGCCATGGCTTCTGAGGTAATGATCAGAGTACAGGGAATAATATTTAGAGCACGTCTGCATTCTAAAGCTCTGATGTGTTTGAGATGTACAGTATGCTGTGATATATATTCTACTGTACAGTGTTTGTGTGGATGAAGTCATCAGCTGCCGTCAGTGTTTGTTGATCATCAGGAGAAGCTTTGGCTCGTCTGATATGAGAGCATTTACGGCACAGGTGTCATCTTGTGTTGCAAGTGTGTAAATACTGTATAATGAAGTATAAATGTGTTTTATTGTTCATAGCTTTGACTTGAGTGTACAGGAATCCAGCATAACAGACCGTAAACATCTATAAACTAAACTATTTTAAAGAATGTTTCTACTGTTGTTATTTAATATCGATAATCCACTCTTTATATTTTGTCCTTGTTACAGTTGAATTATGCATTTAAGGACTGAGTAATATTAATTAACTACATGTACTTACTGTATGGTTGGGATTAGAGTCTGTTACTTGCATGTAATTATGCAGAATGTATTGTTATTATAATAGGAAGTGCATGTAACCAGTGTAACAAGGACGCCTTAAAATAAAATGTAACAAAAAAAGTAACACCTTCTTAACAGTGTACTTGTTACATGTACTTAGTATTATAACATCAAGCAACTAACCCTAAATCTATAGTAAGTACATGCATATTAATATTACCCAGTAATCAGTTGTATAATTAAATTGTAACAAAGGCACCTTATAATCAAGTGTAACCCAGAACTCTATCGATTGGACAAAATATTGCTTTTAATTGTTAGTTAAAGGGCTGTTAAACAGCAGGAGGCAGCAGAGACTTCAGATCATGAGAAGACACACACTGCAATCCTGACAAACAGCAGTTTAACTGGAGTGTGTTCAGATAAAGAGTGTATGCATGTGGCTAGAAATGTGTGTTTGAGCCTCAGGGGGTTAATAAAACACTGTTTGGATGTGTCTGAATAAGTCTGAAACACTGAAAGCATTCTGGTTTCTTCTGCCTGGTTTTCCTTTCCACCTTCAGGATTTAACAGATAAAACTAACTACCATGCAGTAGCTCAAACAGCAACACAAGGTCATGGGGTCGATTCCTAGGGAATGCATGAGTGAAAGTGTAAGGTATTTGATGAATGAACTGAAATCAATGTACACCTTCACAGTAATGTGAGTGGCTTTAGATAAAAGCATTTGCTAAGTGCATATATTGTGTGTTCCTGCCGTATATATCATCTTTACTGCACAGCAGTGTTATTCACTATCACTGATATACTAGTTTTTTAAATAAATATTTTTAATCTTTGTTTATACTTTATTTTTTTTTAAGTTGTAGAAATTTAGTAACTCATTTTTTTTCTGGGAATAGTAATTTAGTAACAATTATAGTTTTATTAATATTTTGATATAGTTTCTGTTAATACTTTGTTCTCATTTAATTTAATTTGTAGTAATTTACCAGTTCTTTTTGTTTTTATTAATTTAGTAACCAAGTTTTTTACTAGTAATTTAGTAACTATTAGTTTTTATTCATATTCAAAAATAAATGTTTAAAAAGTTTGTATTTTGAGTTAAAGTTGTAGTAATTTTTAAATTGTGTAGTAACTCTTAGCATTTTTATTAATTTAGCTGCTATTATATATTTTTTTGTAATATTAATTTAATAACTTATCGTTTTAATCAGATTTTGAATTCGTTTTTATTTTTAAACTGTTAGATAAACATTTCATTTTTTTATTTATTTTAATGCCTTTACAGTTTTAGCTTTAATTAGTATTTAACTATAAATTGAGAAAAGTCATCTTAGCAAGTAAATTATGTAAAGTTATGGTTTATTGCATTTCAAGTAAATACAATTTTTTTTATAGTTTTAGTATTAGTTGTAATAATAATCCTATTATAACCCTGCTGCATATGCAAATTACCGTATGCACAGATCTTTACTACATTTGGGAAACTGCAGCATACAGCTGGAATACAGTATCCCACAATGCATTGCACTCAACACCTTCCTTTTCCAGAGTGATGAATGAAACTGAATAATATTTCTGATGCAGAATGATCTGATTCTGGTGCCGTTTAATATCACAGCAGTGTTTTCAGCGACTCTGAGGCTGTATATTAATTCAGCGCTGCCATATTGATATTGATATTGATTCTCAGACGCTGCACACAACACACAGCTGATTACGCATCAGAGAGACGCTTCGGTTATTTACAACATTTTATTTCACAGATTTCGAGGAGCCGAGCTTCTCCACATCAGACATCACGCGTTGACTGCTATTCTACAGAAAGAGCCAATAAAAGAGCTTTCTGATGTGAACGATCATGCAATATATGAAAAATAAAGCCCAGAACATTATCAAGTTAACGTTTCATGTTCTGTTTCAGCAAAAATGACCTTTGACATCCCACAGGCTTCATTTAAGACACAACCTGATGTGAATCAGAGACAGATTCAAGAAACCGGAGTCACTCCTGATTCAGAGACGAGTGTGAAATCAAAGTGTTTCAGCTGTCAGTCATAATTAAGTTAATTACATATCAGTCATTTGACTTTGATGTTTCGCTCCATGTTTGTGTTTGCTACATTGATTCTTTTTCAAATGTTTTTATCGCCAAAGCAAATCGAGCTAAAATAGTCTCAAAATGAATGCATTTACCAAATATTAGTGAAAAAATCATGTGAAAATCATATTTTTTGTGAACATAAGAAAAGACAGAAACATACTTGTGTTTATAAATAAGTTTTGAATTTAAAAATCATATTTTGTGCATATGAAAAATCATTGAGTTTTGTCTTTTTCTCTTTGCCATTATATACTTATAATAAAAGTTACTAAAATTATAATATAATTAATACATACTTATAAATTAGAAGTATATGCAAATGTTTATATTTAAAATAAACACTTATAAATACTTTGCATATAAATTAAATATATAAACATTATAAGAAACTTAACTGCAAGCTAATTCACAAAGAAGTCGATTGGTTTCAGGAAGGCGTGAACATAATATTGTATCTATGAAGTTTGCATTTACTGAATTTTAATTGTGCAATGCATATTTTCTGAATATAATTTGAGAAGTTTATGTTTGCAAATATATATATAATACAGTATCTTTGCACATTTCTGCAAGCAAATTCACATTTTTGTGCATGTGGATGTCAGTTTGTGTATTTGCTAATCATATTTTGTGAATATGAATTAGATTATGAGCTCATCGATTTATGTTTGCAAATATATTCTAATTAAATATTAAATACATTACTCATATATTGTAATAAACTAATACTTAAGCTAATTCACACTCACAAAAAGTTGATATATTTACAATTGATCATTTCGTAACTTTAGTTATAATCACAAAATGTGATTTGCAATTTTAAAAAAAAATGTATGTGTGAATGAATTTTTTTAGATTTTGAGATTATTTTTTTTAGCTGCTCCAGAAAGCAAGCATCATAAATGTGTATATGTATACCGTGTCGGAGCATTAATGTAGGGAATATGCATTATTAGTGCATAAGAACATGGTTTCTAGAGAGCCAGAAGCTGAGACTCATGATGATAGTCACGTTCACACAGATGAAGGTCTGTACAGTGAGTGTAAACCTGATCTCCAGAGGTTCAGAAACCAAGTTCTGTTGCATAAATCCCCTCAGATAAACCCTAATACCCTGTTAATGACGACGCATCCGTCTCCAGGCTTCGCAGAGTTTGAGTCTTTCGTGCATCCGTTAAAGCGATGACAGAAATGAACAACAGTGAAATGCAGACTCGTGCTGGTGGGATGCTTCAGGAAGCAGAAGTAGATCAGGTGCAGCGGTCAGCAGACGCTGGAGATGTTTCACCAGATGTATCCGCCGTCGTCAGACTCCTCTTCATCCTCCTCTTCCTCTGCGTTCTCATCCACGTCTTTCTCCTCCTCGTCCTCCTCGTCCTCCCAGCCGACGCCGCTGCTGAAATCTCCAGAGCTGAGCAGCTCGTCTACGGCACACACAATTATCAGATTCATTATAGTTTATAGTAACTTTTATTTTTGGTCTGATTAAAGAATATTCACGGGGAGTTCAGTTCAGATTTTGTTGCTATATGTAATTCAGGATTCCCCCGTTCATTTAGACAGCACTTTGTCTTGTTTGAGCTGCTCGGAGACTTCGCAGATATAATGAGTGAAGGGACTTTACTTGAAGGGGTCACTCACCACAGTCGGGGTGTCCGTGGATTCGGGAGCCCGGGGCCTCGGCTCCGTGAGGGTCGACACACCAACACTCATCACGGCTGTGGTCACACTGCAGCTTCTGGTAATAACCGTCCTCATCACAGCTGGGGATGTACATGCCTGCACACACACACACACACAAACGGGCGTACGCACACATGCACATGTACACACACACACACAAACACAACATGCAAGCAGATGCACACACACGCACATGTACACAAACAAGCACACACATGCACACACATACGCATGCATGCGCACGTACACACACACACACAACACGCACACAAACCACACACGCATTAGTGATCTCGTGAAATTACTTTTTTGGTATTTTTATTTTACTTTTACTTATTGTTTTTAGTCATAATTGTTTATGTTTTAATATTTATTTACCTTTATTAATTTAAAAATATTTAATTAAATATTAAACTTAAATGTTTAATTATTATATGTTATACTTTATTTTTAGCTAATTAAACTTGATTCAAAGTGATATAGTTTCTTTGTCATTTTTTTATTTGTTTATTTAACATTTTTTGAATTTTAACTCTATTTGTTTATATATAATTATTTATAAAATTTTAGCTAATTCAACCAGGGAAATCAATACAGCGATCAAGACTGGCATTATTTTTTATAATAAATATAATACAAGAACATTAATATGGTTACAAAATGTTTTACCATTTTAAAACTATTTATAATTACTTTTTAGATATATATAATTATTTTTATATTTAATAATTTAATTTATTTATTTTTAGGTAGTTAAAGAAAATACATTATTATTATTATTTCTATTACAAAATAATAGTAATATGGTAACAAAATGTAATAAATTTCTTAATTCATGTTTCTGATCTTTTTAATTTTATTTATTGATTTTTCTGCTTACTCTTAGGTGGTTAAACAAGGAAAATAAATACAGCGACCAAGACTGGCATTACTTCCACCAATTATCTCATAATATAAAAACATTAATATGGTTACAAATTTTTTATTTTATTTTTTAAAAACATTTGTAAAATATTTACTCTATTAATTCATATTCCTGGTCTTTTTAAATTTTTATTTTTGTGCATGCATGTATTAATTAATTTAGCTACTTAACTAATATTAACCATATTGATGTCATTAATCAACTATAAACAATAAAATCCATAGAATTCTCTGTTACTCACAAAGAAAATACATTGCATCCATTTTCCATTCAAAAAACACTTTTTCTAATTTAATAGAAGTCAGATTATATGGATTTGATGTATTCAAAAAACCTCTTCTATCTTCTAATCATTGCACACATATATCCTTCCTTTCTTAACCACAAGTGGCTTCGTTTTGAATCATTTTCCTGTAATTGCATTTCTGCTGGTTTGTCTATCTGTGTGCATTTACCCGGTTTCCTCTCGGACGGCTCTTGTATCTGAATCCTCTCGATTTCAGCCAAACATGGAGGTTCTGCAAAAAAATACAAGAAAAAAATATATTACGACACAGCAGTCCATCTCTCAAATCACACATGAGGTCAGATAAAATAGATAATAAAATAATTGTAACATTTACAGGTCAGAAGAACCATCAGAGAATTTTTTTTTTATGCTTTTCTCTCTCTCTCGTGCTTACTATTTTTTTTCTCAGTGCAATGTTATTGTTTTTGCACTGAAACACAATTTCCCCAGAAAAGCCCATGCCACACTCACTCTCTCTCCAGAAGCACAGACACCATTCTGCCGTGGACACCTTCCCGTCACGATACGAGTCGCACGAGTTAAAGAAGGGCTTGATGCACACTTCATACTTCTCCAGGTTTATAGCGGCCAGCTCGGACTGATCCAGGAACAGGTCATTACTGGTGTCCAGCTTGGAGAACATCCAGCCGATGGAGTCCTTACAGCCGGCCACGAGCCCCCGGTCAAACACTGCAGAGGAACAAGCCGAGATTCAGAACGATGATCCAACAACTCAACTCTGTTCAACTGTGTTCTCGCTGTTATCCGCTAGAGGGCGCTATTACACATCTCCTGAGTGAGTCTAGATAGAAGATGCAGAAAGGTGCCATGATCTCATATGAAAACATATGCAATCATCAACACTAACACTAAAACTAATACTTACACTAACTTTTTCCAAAAACGCTGTCGGGAAAAAATATAAGATATATAATATATAAGATATTTTACAACTAGCTTTTTAATT
The DNA here is from genome assembly GCF_023724105.1 of Carassius gibelio. Lineage (NCBI taxonomy): Eukaryota > Metazoa > Chordata > Actinopteri > Cypriniformes > Cyprinidae > Carassius > Carassius gibelio. The sequence goes on along the minus strand of NC_068407.1, from coordinate 632,702 downwards.
TTTTTTATTCCATGGCTGGAATAGTTTTTCTAAAGTTTTCAACATTTCAAATGTTTCTCGAGCAGTAAATCATCATATTATTCTGATTTCTGAAGATCATTTGACACTGAAGACTGGAGGAATGATGCTGAAAATACAGCTGCACATCACAGAAATAAATTACACTTTAACACAGATTCACACAGAAAACAGCTGTTTTACATTAGAATAATATTTCACAATTTTACAGTATTTTTTGAATCAAATAAATGCAGCCTCTGTGAGCAGAAGAGACTTCTTCCCCGTGCAGTGAACTCTGTCGTGTGTTCACCTGATGCTGTTCTTTGTCTTCCAGAGTTGTTCTGTTTTGCATTTCCATGGAGAAGCTGAAACCAGTCTCGGAGTCTGTCGCCCAAATCTGCCAAATCCTGACCGGTGCAGAGCTCTAGAGACAGAAACACCAGTAAATAACGAGAAGACTCTCTTTCACTTCAGCCAGCAGATTAATAATGCAGAGGAACAATAAACTCACTCAAATGCATTCAAATTTCCTCTAACTAGGCTTCATAAAATATGAAGGTCTGAACTCGCTGTGACACTAAACATCATTCTGCACGTTTACAGAGAGAGCTGATGGAGTAATGTGTGTGTGTGTGTGTGTGTGTGTGTGTGTGTGTGGACCTGGTTTGGCTTCAGGTGACGTCTCTGGATTCATCTTGATCTTGGGTTCTGCTTTAGGACGTCCAGCACTGATACAAGGACATGAACCAGAACACAGAACAGACAGATCCTTCCCCGACAAACACGCCTGCTGCTCCAGCTTACACTGATCACACACACACACACACACACACACACACACACACACACACACACACACACACACACACACAGGAGAGAGAGCTTTATATGAAAGAAGCGCAGTGTGTTCATATCTCAAAGCAACACTCACATACATAATTAAGCAGATATGAATGGCTGAAGATGGTTTTCACTATTCTGACTTAAGAACGAGTATTTGTTGGACGTGTAAGATGTTTTGCAAAACAGCAAAATTAAAAACATTTTCTTAAAATTTTCATTTTTCATTTTCTTAAAAACTTAAAACTTAATTGAAAAATATTTTTTTAATTAATTGAAAATGAATTTGTAAAAATTTATTGAAAATAAATATGAGTGAATAAATAAATAAATTAGAAATAAATCTATCTGTCTATATATATATATATATATATATATATATATATATATATATATTTATTATTAAATAAACTTTTTAAAACATTAAAATAAATTAACAAATATAAAAAAAAAATAAAGATAAATAAAAAAAAAATAATTATTTACAATTGATTGAACATTATTATTTAAATATATTGTTAAATAAGATGGGGAAAAATGAAATACATCTTAAAAAAAATTCAAACTGATTTTTTTTTAGAAATAACAAAAAACAAACAAATAAAATATAAAAAAATCATTTGAATCAAGTATTTTTAAAAAAATACAAAATATACTCTAGCGTGGGTGTGCGCGGTGTAAACTCTAGCGCGTGTGTGCGCGTGGTGTTAAACTCTAGCGCGTGTGTGCGCGGTGTAAACTCTAGCGCGTGTGTGCGCGTGGTGTAAACTCTAGCGCGTATGTGCGCGGTGTAAACTCTAGCGCGTGTGTGCGCGTGGTGTAAACTCTAGCGTGTGTGTGCGTGGTGTTAAACTCTAGCGCGCGTGTGCGCGGTGTAAACTCTAGCGCGCGTGTGCGCGGTGTAAACTCTAGCGCGTGTGTGCGCGGTGTAAACTCTAGCGCGTGTGTGCGCGGTGTAAACTCTAGCGTGTGTGCGCGGTGTAAACTCTAGCGCGTGTGTGCGCGGTGTAAACTCTAGCGCGTGTGTGCGCGTGGTGTAAACTCTAGCGCGTGTGTGCGCGTGGTGTAAACTCTAGCGCGTGTGTGCGCGGTGTAAACTCTAGCGTGTGTGTGCGCGGTGTAAACTCTAGCACGTGTGTGCGCGGTGTAAACTCTAGCGCGTGTGTGCGCGTGGTGTAAACTCTAGCGCGTGTGTGCGCGGTGTAAACTCTAGCGCGTGTGTGCGCGGTGTAAACTCTAGCGTGTGTGCGCGTGGTGTAAACTCTAGCGCATGAGTGCGCGGTGTAAACTCTAGCGCGTGTGTGCGCGTGGTGTAAACTGTAGCGTGTGTGTGCGTGGTGTTAAACTCTAGCGCGTGTGTGCGCGGTGTAAACTCTAGCGCGTGTGCGCGCGGTGTAAACTCTAGCGTGTGTGCGCGTGGTGTAAACTCTAGCGTGTGTGCGCGTGGTGTTAAACTCTAGCGCGTGTGTGCGCGGTGTAAACTCTAGCGCGTGTGTGCGCGGTGTAAACTCTAGCGTGTGTGTGCGTGGTGTTAAACTCTAGCGCGTGTGTGCGCGGTGTAAACTCTAGCGCGTGTGCGCGTGGTGTTAAACTCTAGCGTGGGTGTGCGCGGTGTAAACTCTAGCGTGTGTGTGCGTGGTGTTAAACTCTAGCGCGTGTGTGCGCGGTGTAAACTCTAGCGCGTGTGTGCGCGGTGTAAACTCTAGCGTGTGTGCGCGTGGTGTTAAACTCTAGCGCGTGTGTGCGCGGTGTAAACTCTAGCGTGTGTGCGCGTGGTGTAAACTCTAGCGCGTGTGTGCGCGGTGTAAACTCTAGCGTGTGTGTGCGCGGTGTAAACTCTAGCGTGGGTGCGCGCGGTGTAAACTCTAGCGCGGGTGTGCGCGGTGTAAACTCTAGCGCGTGTGTGCGCGGTGTAAACTCTAGCGCGTGTGTGCGCGGTGTAAACTCTAGCGTGTGTGCGCGTGGTGTAAACTCTAGCGCGTGTGTGCGCGGTGTAAACTCTAGCGTGTGTGTGCGCGGTGTAAACTCTAGCGTGGGTGTGCGCGGTGTAAACTCTAGCGCGTGTGTGCGCGGTGTAAACTCTAGCGCGTGTGTGCGCGGTGTAAACTCTAGCGTGTGTGCGCGTGGTGTAAACTCTAGCGCGTGTGTGCGCGGTGTAAACTCTAGCGCGTGTGTGCGCGGTGTAAACTCTAGCGTGTGTGCGCGTGGTGTAAACTCTAGCGCGTGTGTGCGCGGTGTAAACTCTAGCGCGTGTGTGCGTGGTGTAAACTCTAGCGTGTGTGCGCGCGTTGTAAACTCTAGCGTGTGTGTGCGCGGTGTAAACTCTAGCGTGGGTGTGCGCGGTGTAAACTCTAGCGCGTGTGTGCGCGGTGTAAACTCTAGCGCGTGTGTGCGCGGTGTAAACTCTAGCGTGTGTGCGCGTGGTGTAAACTCTAGCGCGTGTGTGCGCGGTGTAAACTCTAGCGTGTGTGCGCGCGTTGTAAACTCTAGCGTGTGTGCGCGTGGTGTAAACTCTAGCGCGTGTGTGCGCGGTGTAAACTCTAGCGCGTGTGTGCGTGGTGTAAACTCTAGCGTGTGTGCGCGTGGTGTAAACTCTAGCGTGTGTGTGCGTGGTGTTAAACTCTAGCGTGTGTGCGCGCGTTGTAAACTCTAGCGTGTGTGTGCGCGGTGTAAACTCTAGCATGTTTGCACTGTGTAAACTAGCGTGTGTGTGTGGTGTAAACTCTAGCGTGTGTTTGCGCTGTGTAAACTCTAGCGCGTGTGCAGCTGCAGATCACACGCATGTGATGAATGAAGTGGACAACTCTGCTCCTGCTCACTGTATCGATTTATACACTGTTCTCAATTATGACCTTGTATGTGAGAGACGGAAAATTACCTCCTTCCCTCTCCCTGTCTCCTTCTCCCTCTCTCTCTTTCTCTCTCTTCTCAATGAGCAATCACTGTTTCCTGCGGTCACCCTTATAAATATTTGATCTGATTCCAGCTAAAGCCTTGATGTTCTCACTGCACCACAGAGCCGTGTGTGTGTGAGTGTGTGTGTATGAGTGTGTCTCTCTCTCTCTCTCTCTCTCTCTCTCTCTGTGTGTGTGTTTACCTGTGAGTTGTAGTTGTGTCCGTCTGATCCACACACAGGTGTAGAGGTCATTTCTGAACAGAGGTTACAGCTGTTAGCGTGAGGCTTCAGTCCAGACTCTTTGGTTCTACACCAAACACAACAAAACAATCTCAATCCAGCAGTTTCTGCTTTCAAGAAGACACTCTATGATTAGAGATGATTAAAACTTTCATTTCTTGGTTTAATATAAGTGAGTGTCTTTAATAACAAATAACAATGAACCAAAAACTAACCATTCTTTTTTTTAAAGGAAAATACCTTATTTATTTGTGTGACAATGCAAGGCTATATCTTCTATCTATTCATTTTGTTAATAGAAGTTAGATGTTTAATATATGTGAATTTTTTTATTTTATGGCTAATGTGTTTTAATTAAGATAATAAATCACAAACTATGATCGTTTTCAAGACAACGATGAAGAGTAATTTCTTTCAAGAATAGAAAAGACCTAACATTAAAGATCAAAATCAGCACTTCATGTGAGATTAAACACTCTCGCTCTTTCTCTTCTGTCTCTTCACTATGTCCCACCTAACCCTAACCCAAAAAACATCCCAACAAATGATTTTTTAAGTCAGTTTAGTAATAACTTTCAATGTGATTCAATCTCTCTCTCTCTCTCTCTCTCACACACACACACACACACACACAGATAATAACACTGTTACACACTCAGAGATGAACGATGGCTTCAGCAGATAGGAACAACACGGCCGGTTATAATGTTCTGACCCATTAGTTTTTGCCCATTACACTAAAGCTCTGCGGACCAGATAAATGCTGAAAGTCTCAGACACACACACACACACACACACACACACACACCGATGAGAAATGTTCGGTGGGTTCATAAACTCTGCTGTTCTGCTGTTAATATCAGTCTGGAGCAAATGAACAGAGACTGAAGGAGCCATTAACACTGAACACTAAAGTACACTGGAGTTCATTTGTATTTCTATTTAAATAGATGTTCATGTTCAAAATACATTATTACAATATCTGAAGCGATAAATGTTCAGGCTCATTAAATCTTCAATGGATTATTTTATAATCTCAGTTTTACTGATATCTCTTGTATTACGTTGAAATGTTGGCTACGATCAAAAACTGATCATAATTGGATTCAACACAATTCACCAAAAATCACATGATGAAAATCAATCAATTAATAAATCAATCAATAAATCAATCAATAAATTAAATGGGGAACAGGTAAACCTTTAACATTGATACTTTTCATTCATTATAAAAATGATATTATAATGAAAACATTAGACCATATGATTTTTTTTATTATTATTATATTAAACAAATATTTTCAAAACCTTATATTTTTAACCAAAAGTGAATATTTTAATTTTATTAAAAATACAGAAAAATTGTGAAATATTATTCTAGAGTAAATCATCTGTGTTCTGAGTGAATCTGTGTTAAAGTGTAATTTATTTCTGTGATGCTCCGCTGTATTTTCAGCATCATTCCTCCAGTCTTCAGTGTCACATGATCTTCAGAAATCAGAATAATATGATGATTTATTATTAATGTTAGAAACAGTTGTGCTGCTTAATATTTTCTCAGGATTCTTTGATGAATAAAACATTAAAAATAAAAAATAAATCTGTATTTGTTTTGACAGAAATGAATACCTTTATTCAGCAAGGATGTGTTAAATTTCTGTGTAGAATAAATGTTTGATTGTGAAGGATGTGAACTCTGAGACACTGAGCTGACCGGAGAGACTGACCGGTGCTGGAGCTTCCTGCGGGTCACACACATCGCTCTCTGATCGCCCTGAGCCACACACACCTTGTGACGACTGCACTTCACCTTCTGACACGGATCCTTGGTGGTGTCCAGACCTGCAACACCCCGTCAGACCACCGTCATGAGCATCAAAACCCTCACAGTACTGAAACATCAAACGCTTTTACATGCACAAAATTGAAATATGAAAAATACACATTTCACTTTGGAGGAAAGCAGCATTTGATTTGTATCTGTTATTATACACACCTTTTAACTAATGAATTTGTTTGTGATACATGTGAATAAAACACTTGAAACTATCTTTTCTTCTTATGTTTAGTTAAAGTTCAACATATATATATTTGCTTTTGATCTATATATTTCTATATATTTCATTTTTTTGTAGAATTTTTTATACTTCAGCTTATCTATCTTTCTATAATATATCTATCATCTATTAATCTATTAATGTATCTATCCATCCATCCATCTATTTATCCATCCATCCATCCATCCATCTATCTATCCATCTATCCATCATCTATCCATCCATCCATACATCATCCATCCATCCATCTATCTAACTTATCTATCTATCTATCTATCTATCTATCTATCCATCATCTATCTATCCATCATCTATCCATCCATCCATCCATCATCCATCTATCTATCTATACATCTATCCATCCATCCATCCATCATCTATCCATCTATCTATCCATCCATCCATCCATCCATCCATCTATCTATCTATCCATCATCTATCCATCCATCCATACATCATCCATCCATCCATCTATCCATCTATCTATCTATCTATCTATCTATCTATCTATCTATCTATCTATCTATCTATCTATCTATCTATCTACCTACCTATCCATCCATCCATCCATCCATCTATCTATCTATCTATCCATCTATCCATCTATCTATCTATCTATCTATCCATCCATCCATCTATCTATCTATCTATCTATCCATCCATCCATCCATCTATCCATCCATCCATCCATCTATCTATCCATCCATCCATCCATGCATCCATCCATCCATCCATCTATCTATCTATCCATCCATCCATCCATCCATCTATCTATCTATCCATCCATCCATCCATCCATCCATCCATCCATCTATCCATCCATCTATCTATCTATCTATAAATCCATCCATCCATCCATCCCTAATGTTGATCAGATCTCTACATGATACTCTAAATAAAGCAGATCTCACAATCTCATCAAACACTTTATAGAAAACAGAAATGGTGAATCTCTTCTCGAACAATTCAGACACTAGAGGAGAGAAGAAAGCTCAGGAAAGAGAAGAAGGGATGAGGCTGGAAGCTGCATTTCTGTGGAGAATATTCCATCTGTTTTCTGAGTGTGTGATGATAAACCCATAAACAAGAGCTCAGACAAACAACTAGAGGCTAAAGACAGAACAACATCTATTCCTGAGAGAAAACATGTTTTCACACAAATATCAGACTGCAGGCAGCCACGACTGATGATTATTATTCACTGATCAACAAACCCTGAACCTGACAGGATACTTCTGCTCCCAGCTGCAGAATATATCAAGTGTTTATTTGCAAAAACAGATATATATATATATATTTTTTTTTTTTTTTTTTTACTGCAGTTCATTGAGATTAATAGAAATGCACAATGAAAAAACATGATTTTTGAAAATTGTTAAAAATGGAGTTATCTGTTTTTTGCAAATGAACTCTTCATATATATATATTACATAATATTATTTGGACTTTAAAGTGCATTTGAATGTAAATACTATAATAGAAGCAGCAGTATATACAGGGTTTCCACATCTTTTAACTAATTAATTTCAATCACATTTTCAGTTTGTGATTAATGAATAGAAAGTCAAATCAAAATGATTAAAAATTATATTGACGGAATGTATAACTCACTAAATAACAAACTAACAAATAATTTTAACTGCAAATTTAAAGTTTTACAATTTAAAATAAAAAATAAAAAAAAACATTTTTTTCTTTATTAGATTTAATATTTATATTCAGCTTTAATTTATTAAAAAAAATATTAGTATTTTTATAATAATATTTTTAATAAAAATGTATAATCAAATAATACATTTTTAATTATTAAAATGTGTAAAACTATATATTAACATATTAAATATAAAATGGAGTTATGAGTTACTTTTTATTTTACTATAATTGTATTGTAATTATCTATCCACCTAAACTTTTTAATCCTAATATCTGGGATTTCGTAAACTTTACTATTTACTTAAAATCATTTAATGGACAATACATTCATATACAGATGATGAAACATTTTTCAACTTAACGTATGTAGACTACAGAAAATAGATTACTTTTCCAGAAATGGAAAAAGTCACAATTTTAAAAAGGCACAATTTGCATGATTTTGAAACCCGTAAAGCACCTTACAGTCCTGTGATGTGATGCTAGGTTCATGCTGCTGGGGTTTATATTATGATAACGACCGTCTGACTGTAGATTCACATCAGCACACACACACACACACACACACACACACTCACACACACACACACACACACACACACTCACACACACACACACACACACACACACACACTCACACACACACACACACTCACACACACAGTCTCTCTGATGTCTCTGTGCTGTGGGTTATCGTTAAACCCCGTTAGGTGAGTAATGCCTGTGATTTCTGTATGCAGGCCATCGCATCTCTCCCTCGGAGCTGCGCCGGAGGTGTTTCCATAGAAACATGAGCGCGCTGCATTTCCTGCGCTATGATATGATTTGTAGCACACTTACAAGCTTCATAAATTCATGAGAGCAGCCGCACCGAGAGAGAGGAATAACGTGCCGAAGGTGTTTCATTTAACTTGCCGTAAGCTTTCCATCTGTCCACATTTACTCTTATTTTTTGGCATTTTTTATGTCATTCTGGTTCCTAAAGGCTCACAGTGACAACTAGAGATGTTTAGATCTTCATATCCCAAGGTAAAAAGATGTTGAGGGTGGTGTTCAACCGATATATTGCCACAACCGATATATCGGCCGATATTTGGCGTTTTTCAAATGATTTTCACTGTGTGCAAAAACATTTATGCATTCAGCAGACACTCTTAATCAGTTTCAAGGCATTACAAAAACTACAGTAATGTAAAAAAAAATACTTAAATAATAGTAAAAATAAGTATAAATACATAAGATTCATTTAGGCTTAATTTTCTGTGAGCAAAATATTCTCCAATTTTTTTCATTGATTTTGATTGAGATTTCACAAGCGGAGAGTATGTTGTTACTCACTTTCATCTGAAGCCCGTGGACCTTCAAGTGTACGGATGTAGTCATCCTGAGGAGAAACACCAGAGAATCACATGTGTGACGTAAAATAAATCAGTCAAATTAACCTTTGAACATATACTGCTGTTGAATGGCAGTAAACCAGGTGAAACACGCACACACACACACACACACACACACACACACACACACACACACACAGAAACCAACCTCCACTTCCTTCAGCAGCGTGAGGCCAGGAATGAAGAAAGAAAGAAAATCAGACGTAAACTTAGACACAGATGAAAGAGGACAGCTCCACACTTTGCTTTAACTAAGAAAGCTCATGTACAAGTAACGTAAAAAAAACTTTGCTTTTCTGTTCATCTGCAACTCTGGTCAAAATAAAATAAATATCAAAACTTAATTATTTCAAGGAATAGTTCAGTCAAAAAAATTAAATATACAATATTTTAAGGAATCATTCAATCTAAAAATTCGAAACATTACGTCATTATTATATCCCCAAATTTGCCTCTCTGTTTCTCTGACTCTTACTTTGTGATGAATTATTTGAATGATTCAGTGAGTCATTCATAAAGAAAGTCATTGGCTTAGTTTCTGAATGAATCAGACGTTTGAATGAATCAAGTGAGCCAATGATTCAGTGAATCATTCATAAAGGCATTCACTTGCTTTGTTTCTGAAAAATCTGCAGTTTGTACCAAATGAGTGAGACTATGATTCAATAAATCATTCATAAAGACAGTCACCTTTGAGTGAGCAACTGATTCTGTGATTCATTCATAAATAGAGTCACTTACTTCGTTTCTGAATCAATCAGCCTTTTGAATGAATCGGTTGAACGAATGATTCATTGACTCGCTCATAAAGAACGTAACTCGCTGCCTCCTAACGGCATTTTTTTTTTACATATTTAGAAAATAGTTTCATATTTCAAATTTGCGTCTGTTTATCTGCGTCTTACTTTGTGGAACTGCATGTGTAAAATTAAATAAAAATAATATAAAATGTTACAATATTTCATTTTATTTTTATAATAATATATAATATGTTATTATATTTTAATATTTTTTTATATTTCACTTGATCAGAAATTAACATTTTATCATTATATACTTATAACCTCATGTTATTATATTGTTATTATTACATTCTAAACCTGCGTTATTTTTATGTTTATTACTGTGAAACGATGCAGATATTTTAATCCCAATCAATGACCATTTCAAGCTACAAAAAGGTCCAAACACATTAATATATAATAATATACATAATTAATGATATTGTATAAAATATTCTACATTCTCAGTCCCTTTTCTCATGCATGAAAGCTGGAAAACTTAAGATGTGAGTTTGCCCTTCAGAAGAACTGGTGTCTGTGAACTGAATCAGAAGCTGAAGAGCGAACACAGAACACAGAACTACTTCAGCTCAGCGTCTCATTATAATGTTGTCGAGCTCCTGGAGCGAATCCAACTTGAAAGCTCGGCTGAAATTTAGTTCTAATGAAATTTGCATGCTCCACATGCATCCTAAAGCCACATTCACATTCTGCCAACACCATCAATCTGTGATTCTGTAGCGCTTAGGAGACGCACTGTTCAGTTAGATGCAGACAGAGCCCTGGAGAATGAACATAACGTCAAACAAACCCAAAACAGACAGATTGACCCCAGCGCTCCATCAATATGTGGTTTTCAATGACTGCTGCCAATACTGATGTCCAGAGGTCGCCAAATGCTGAAACCACATCATTATAGGAGTAAGAAGCTACTTTTTGTTCATTAACAGCCATTCAAAAATACATACGTTTATTCTGGCAAAATTAATTTTTTGCAAGCAACATATTATGTTTTATGATATTCTAGATATGGAATAGACATACATATATATATGTATATACACACACACACACACACTATTTCTGGGATCAGAAATATTTTTTATGTTTTTTAAAAAAAGTTTCTTCTGCTCATCAAAGCATTTATTTGATTAAAAATACTGGGAAAAAAATTTAATATTGTGAAAAATTGTTATGATGTAAAATAACATTTTTCTTTTTTATTATACATTTAAATCTAATTTATTTCTGTGATGCACCGCTGTATTTTCACCATGTCACATGATCTTCAGAAATCACTCTTTTTCTGGATTTTTTTTTATGAAAAAAAAGGTAAAAAGATGAGCATTCATTTAAAATAGAAATATTTTCTGACAATCTACACTACTGTTCAAAAAGTTTCAGGGTCAGTAAATTTTTATTCTTTCTTTTTTTTAAAGAAATTAACACTTTTTTTCAGCAAGGATGTGTTAAAATGTTAAGAAGTGATAGCAAAGATTTATATTGTTAGAAAAGGTTTATATTCTTAATAAATGCTGTTCTTTTTAACTTTTTAATTCATCGAAGAATCCTGAAAAAAAAATTTGACAGCACACCACTGATAATTCTACTAATAAATCATCATATGTTCATGATCTCTGAAGATCATGTGATACTGAAGACTGGAGGAATGATGCTGAAAATACAGCTTTGCATTACAGGAATTAATTATATTTTAAAGTACATTAAAATAGAAACCATTATTTTATGTTGAAATAACATTTTGCAAGATTACAGGGTTTTTTTAACCTTTAAGTGATGCATGATTTTGTCAGACATTGATTTTATCTAAATAAACAAATGATATTCAATTAAAACTGATTCAAGCTTGATATTGAATTTTAAACACATTGAGTTTATTAGCGCTATTACAGAAATCTATAACAATATGCATGACAATTATGCATGTTTTATTATTGTGTTTGGGTTAAAACGGTGTTATCCAAATAGATGCAAGTATAATATTCAATGCAACTACATACTGTACATCTAAATGTTGTTCAGAGAGTCACAAGCAGAGGGTTTGAAACGTAAAAAGCTGAATGATCTGTTTTTAAAGGGGTTGATGATTTAAGGATTGACTGATGAGAGACGGGACGATGAGCCAGCAGCTTCAGTAATGCAGCGCTGCACAGATTGCTTTGGCTCCGAGACGCTTCATGTCACTCTTCAAGACTCAGAAGAGCCTCTCTCTCTGTCTGCTGTGATCTGTGAAGTGGACAAGATTTCATCCTCCCCAAACGCTGCTGTCTGCAGTAACTGGTTTCATTTCCAGAGAAAATAATATTTTCATCGCCGCTTTTGTGTGATAAGCTCTGCCCCAACGTCAAAGTCAACTTCACCTATAATTAATTCAGTATTTTTTTTTTTTTCTTTAGTACATCAAGTTCAACAAAAATAAATGAGATATTGGCCTGGGAAAATAAATAATTTATATATATGTTCTGTTAAGATATTATTTATTTTGAGCACTGACATTTTTTTTCATTTTAGATTAGAATTTTATTTATTTTATTATTTGTGGTGTGTGTTAATTTATGGTTTCATTTCTAAAAACAACTGTAATTTTTTCATTAGTATTTCATTTTAGGTTGTAATTCACTTTTCACAAAATGTACTTTATTGCATTTCAGGTATATGTTGGATTAGTGCATGCATTCCATGGGAATTAAACCCAGGACCTTGGTGTTGCAAGCACGATGATCAGGAATGCAATGCACAAGCTTACATGTGACTCTGCCTTAGAATTTAACTCAAAAAAATCACAGTTTGTCCAAACATCAAAGGCATGCTTCTGCATTGTAATGCACTTTAACAAAAAGTTGAAAAGAATCTTTTGGAACAGCCTCAGTGTCCTGAAATGCTTTAAAATGCTGTCTATATACAGTAGGCAGCTCACAGTGTTTCAGAACAGAGTATAAGTGTGCATTGCACCTCTTTCTGCCACTGCAGAGTTTTTCACTCACTTTCTCCATCTCTATTTTCTTTCTCGATGCGCTTTCGTCCATTTACTGACAGACACGGCCTGAGAAATAAAAAACCTGCTGCTGCATCGTCAGAAATCCATTAAGGCTCTTCTCAGACTGCGGTTTCATATCAGTCCGGCCGTACGTGCACCATGAAACTGGACATTTTCTTCAGTCGAGCGTGTGTCTGACTTCTCCCGGGCAGAACCCAAACAACCTCCGGCCCGCGGCTCTTATCATGTGGCCAGAATAAATCCACATCAGTCTGAAGCTGCCAGCTGCACTTTAAGATTCGCTCCAAAGGAACAAGAGACTAGAAGATGAACTACAGTCACCGTGCACTCACACTCACTGTATAACGTTAGTCAGGGTTTCAAACCCCAAAAACATGAATCATAACGTCACATTTAACACATTTTCACACCTTGCCCTTCACTGACTGTAGAACAAACATCAAACTAAATCATTTAAATCAGAACAAAGACTTCCTCTAAAACATCTTTATTTCAAAAGCGCCTCATCCTGAGGGTAACGTGTCTTTACCTCTAACACATAAAACACTTTCTTCTCCCGCTGCGTCGGAGAAGACATGAATTTTAAAGACTTCAGGAGAAAGGAGGAAGCGCTCTGTTACTCGGTGTGATATTCTGAAGCCACGCGTTCACATCAGCCGTGATTTATGATTCTTCAAAAGACACAATACCTGGAGATCCGTCAGTGTCTCACCACTTCATTCTGAGATCATATCACCGCCTTAAATTATTCCCAGCTATCTGAAAGCCGATCTGACGCCGGAGAAAGGTTTCAAATGAAGATGTTCAGATCTGAATACTTCACCGCGTGAGACACTGCTCACAAAAACCCACAAGAAACAGACAAGAAAGGCTTTCAGTGTCAGGAGAACAGCGGCTCGCTCCATCAGATCTGACTTACAACACATCAGAAAACTCCTTTAGTCTGAGAAGTGAATGTCTGTTAAACCTCTGACATGTTTATATCCCTCTACATGAATAATAACATTGTTTTAAAGGCGAGAATACTGAGGTTTGCAACCAACTTGCTGAAAATATCACCATCCTCATTGCATCAATGTCTCATCAATGGATGCTCTGCAGTGAATGGGTGCCGTCAGAATAAGAGCTGATAAAAACATCACAATAATCCACAGTCCATCAGTGAACATCTGGAGAAGACAAAAGATGAAACACATCCAGCATTAAGATGATTTTAACTCAAACACATAGAGTCTATAATCCAGAATAACACTTCCTCCAGTGAAACAGTGTTCTGGTCTGAATCAGGAGAGAAATCTGCACAGATCAAGCAGCGTTTAAACAGATATGTGACTGGATTTTGATGTGAGAGACAACACTTTTTCACTGGAGGACGTGTTATTATGGATTATTGACGGATGCCTTACTCTTCCATTGTTTATTTGACTGAATACTTTGTTTCAGCCTACAATAATTAAATAACAGGCATAAAATGTGCATAGAAATACAAAAAACTAGCTTTAATGTGCATTATTTATACTGTCTTCTGAAACCAGGACGCGTCCCTTTTAAAATGTCCTTTAACCTGCGTCAGTGTGAGGGCAGACGCACCGGCCACATCGCCCTGAGCGAGAGCCATTACCCACAATCCCCTGCTGTCTGACTGCAAGCATATGCAGAAGGACAAACACGGCTTGCGGCTCAACTCCTCATGTCCGCTTCAGTATGTGTGCTGGTTTATACAGCGTTTCTGAGAGCTGCAGACGGGTGAAAGCCTCCTGATGATCAAACTTTAAAGGCCAGGTGCTGAGAGCAGATGCTTCATTAAGAATTAACCACCATCATGGCATCCACGAAGCAAGAGTTCATGCATTTACATCCACATTAACTTCCTGAACAAACCGGCATGCTGTAGATCTAATGAGAACACGAGTTTGCCTCTGAATAAATAAAATAGACTATTATTTATATCAAGGTAATACATTATTACATTTAAATGAACCTCAGCTAACATGAACTAGTTATTAACTAACATTAATAAAGGTTAATAATTACTGTAACAAATGTAATGCATGCATTTGGACATTGTTATAAAGTGATGCCATTAAAGAAAATAGCAACACTTGCGGTATCCCTATGGTTGCCATAACAACTGAAAGATAAGCCAAGGCCTTCCACTGTCTCTGACAGCTACAAGATTTCTGTTCTTTTGTCGATAATGTGCCCTGAATGTAAAATAAACCATCAGTTATCAGTAAAGCTTTGAGGAGGATGATTACACACAGCACCGCTCAAGCCACACCCACTTCCTGAAAGGCTTACCATATATGGGCAAAGCGTTAATCCAGGGAGCCATTACTGATATTTCACATGGGTGATATTTTGCACATTATATTTTACTGTAAAAACTAAATACTGTTTTAGAAAAAACATTTACTTTATAAGTAAAGAGACATAAAATAATTATTGTTTTATGAGAAATTTGTTTAAAATTAACTGTAAACTAAAATCAAATAGTTCCCTTAACGTGCTGCAAGTATTATCATTCAAAAACTCATTTACAAACAAAATAGTCTAAATCAGCTCTCTAGTATTTATTTTATACTATGAATTAAACAGTTGCAGGCAACAAAATACCCTTCATCTAATTTATTAACAGGAGTTGCAATAAATCATTCTCAGCGTGTTCCTCGTATTTTTCAGCCAAACAACCATCTGTGCAAGACACCACATTATCAGTCAAGAAATCTGTCTGAAACATGACTGCAAGATAACACGATTCCTCTCGGCATAATTGATCGTGATGAGATGCAGCTTTCCTAACGACTGTCTCAGGAACAGTGCTGTTATTAATAATGATGCCACGCTGCAGAGCTATTGATCAATCACTGCTTCAGGTCGCAGATATTACTGAGTCTGTGCCGTTTCCCTTCAGCTAACTGTGCTGGAATCTGTTCCCAAGTTTGAGATTTGCTTCACATTATGCATAAACAGGAGATAACATGACAGCATGACATGCAACCTTTTTGCTTCAAATCAACTAAATCTACTAAAAATTAAAATAACGAAATAGATTCTAGAATGCCTGAAATGTTTATTCTTCAGACGTCCACGTGATGCCACGAGGAATAGTTCCTCACATACCTTTAAAATGAATATATATTAATGTCAAGAAAACAATGTAATAAAACTACATAACATTAAAAAAAACAACATGGAATAAAACATAAAATATAACAAAACAACATAATGTAACGAAAAGGCATAACATTAAACAACATAAAAAAGAACAAACATAACGTAACATGAAACGACACAATGTAACAAAACTAAATATATATATATTTTTTTTAAACAACAATGTACAGTAAGATATAACATGTTTTGTGACAAAAACAAAGTTTGCAAGGAAACAAAAACACTTTTTCACTGGAGGAAGTGTTATTATGGATTATAGACTCTATGTGTTTGAGTTAAAATCATCTTAATGCTGGATGTGTTTCAGGTTTTGTCTTCTCCAGATGTTCACTGATGGACTGGAGTGCTGTGGATTATTGTGATGTTTTTATCAGACTCTCATTCTGACGGCACCCATTCACTGCAGAGCATCCATTGATGAGACACTGATGCAATGCAATGAAGAAACAAACTCATCCTGATCTCAGATGAGCTGAGGTCATATACAATTTCAGATTTGTTTCATATACTGTCTTTATGGCTCTATAAGTCTTAAATGGTGTTTAGCAACTAAGATTTTTACATTTTTGATTCCAGACAAGCATGGACCCAAACAAGACAATAAAGCCCATAGAGTGTCGATGCAAGAACCATAACGCAGTCGTGTGCACACACCATCTCTGTCACCTGAGTCACTCCTGCGCTGACAGACGGCTCCCAAGGTGTCTCTCTCTCAAATAAATAAACACAAAACACACAATGTCTGTCTGTGTAGCGCTAACTCATCCAGACAGCAGATCCTCGGGGAGCAGACCAGACTTCAGCTGTCATCTCTCACCAGCTCTCTTCCTAAACAGCGTGACTGAGACGAGATTATATGGTGTGTCGAAAAGAGCAGGGAATGTTTGCTTTCTGCTCCGGCGAAAAATCACTTGAATTCACTATGTTTATTAACAAACAATGTCAAGGTTATCTGTATCTGAATCATATACTGAATTGAGTTTATCATCTTGAAGGTGATCTTCATACAGTGTTTTCTACATTAGATTTTAGACAGACTTCAGGTGTATACCAGTTTAGTTTACTAAAATTAGAATTGGAAGGTATTTTTATTAAGCACATTAATATGTAAATGTATTTGCAGAATACTTTGCACACAATAATGTATACAGTCCTTGATATTGAACCTCACTGACCACATCTTTGATGCTTTATCTGAAATGAAAGTGATTTATTTGTTTACATCATGCCTATGTGGATACTGAACCAACTTTTTTTTTTTTTTTTTTATATCACCCTCCTTCCACCATTATTCTGGAAAAAAATAAAGTAAACAAAATAACATTGGGCCTAATTTACTAGATTTATTTTGTCTGTTTATAAAATATATTCAATATTCAACTTATTGCTAAAAATTAGAAACAAATGATTCAGTCACGCGCTGATTTCTGAATGAGTCAACGTTTTTTGAATGAATCTCTTTTTAGGTCACGTGTTTAAAGCACTTCGTTTTACCTTGAGTGTTATAAAGGCTTTTTTAAATGAATGTTGATTGATTTATTAATTTATTGAAAATCTTTATAAGAAGCTTCGTGACTTTTAAAAAGGTGATTTATTGTAAACAGAAGTATTTATATTCGAACATATAAACTTGTATTCCAGTACTTTTGTGATTTTAAGGGTTGTTACAAAAATAATAACGATACAAGACTTTGTGAATATAGATAAATTCTATGTAAATTCTATATAAATTCTTGTTCGACATAAATGAATTACAAAAAAATCAAATAAATAAATAAATAAATAAATCTTCCCTCCAAAAAAAAATTAAAATGATACAGTTATTTATTGTTTTCAGTTTGACATTGTTTTGGTTGGCAGCATAAAATACATAATAAATATGCGCACACTATTCTCAAAACAGCGCCAAATATGATCAACGCACCGGATTCCTGTTAGGAAACGTTCAATACCATTGTTGTAGTCAAGACTTTAATTTGTCGATAAAGAAATCTGACTTAATAAACCGTTACAATGTTGTACGTTAGTGGAGTCGCACTGTTTGTTCTGTGGTCATTATGAACGGATAACTCACGTCTCTGAAGCGGTTCCAGTGTTGGACGGTGCGGCTGTAGCGGTGGACCGTTGAGAGCCACTGCTGCTCGTCTTCCAGGAGATTCCCGCCACCGATCTCCCGCGCTTCTCTCGCGCTCAGCGTCACGAGCAGCAGCTGAAGAACCGATAAACCGCGCATCACGAGCCGCTTCTCACGAATAAACACCGGAGAACCGAGGAGACGGTCTAATGTCTGCTCAGGAGACACGCAGCGACCGGACTGAAGAGAGAGAGAGAGAGAGAGAGAGATAGCGACAGAGAGAGGGAGAGAGAGAGATCTGCATCTGCGCGCAACCGCTGCTGACCTCAAGCAAAGTTCATCAATTAAGGCTGATCGTGATTAATTTCTTCAGGATTCTGAGATGAAGAAAGTGCAAATAACGATATTTAGTCTATCTGAAATAATTTGTAACATTTTAAATGTCTTTACTGTCACTTTTGATCAGATCAATTCAATTTGTCATCATTTATAATGAATGAATGAATGATGCATGTATATGACTAGCCTGTGTGTGTGGATAATGTGAGAGTTTGTGACTATAATCCACACACACAGATCAGATCAAGCAGATGGGAGATGTATAAACTAAGGATTGCGAGATTTATAAACTCAGGATTGCGAGATGTATAAACTCAGGATTGCGAGATTTATAAACTCAGGATTGCGAGATGTATAAACTAAGGATTGCGAGATTTATAAACTCAGGATTGCGAAATTTATAAACTCAGGATTGCGAGATGTATAAACTCAGGATTGCGAGATTTATAAACTCAGAATTGATAGATATATAAACTCAGAATTGCGAGATGTATAAACTCAGGATTGCGAGATGTATAAACTAAGGATTGCGAGATGTATAAACTCAGGATTGCGAGATTTATAAACTCAGAATTGAGAGATATATAAACTCAGAATTGCGAGATGTATAAACTCAGGATTGCGAGATGTATAAACTAAGGATTGCGAGATGTATAAACTCAGGATTGCGAGATTTATAAACTCAGGATTGTGAAATTTATAAACTCAGGATTGCGAAATGTATAAACTCAGGATTGCGAGATGTATAAACTCAGGATTGCGAGATGTATAAACTCAGGATTGCGAGATGTATAAACTAAGGATTGCGAGATGTATAAACTCAGGATTGTGAGATTTATAAACTCAGGATTGCGAGATTTATAAACTCAGAATTGAGAGATGTATAAACTCAGGATTGCGAGATGTATAAACTAAGGATTGCGAGATGTATAAACTCAGGATTGCGAGATTTATAAACTCAGGATTGTGAAATTTATAAACTCAGGATTGCGAAATGTATAAACTCAGGATTGCGAGATGTATAAACTCAGGATTGCGAGATGTATAAACTCAGGATTGCGAGATGTATAAACTAAGGATTGCGAAATGTATAAACTCAGGATTGCGAGATGTATAAACTCAGGATTGCGAGATGTATAAACTCAGGATTGCGAGATGTATAAACTAAGGATTGCGAGATGTATAAACTCAGGATTGCGAGATTTATAAACTCAGGATTGCGAGATTTATAAACTCAGAATTGCGAAATGTATAAACTCAGGATTGCGAGATGTATAAACTCAGGATTGCGAGATGTATAAACTAAGGATTGCGAGATGTATAAACTCAGGATTGCGAGATTTATAAACTCAGGATTGCGAGATTTATAAACTCAGAATTGCGAAATGTATAAACTCAGAATTGCGAAATGTATAAACTCAGGATTGCGAGATGTTTAAACTCAGGATTGCGAGATGTTTAAACTCAGGATTGCGAGATTTATAAACTCAGGATTGCGAGATTTATAAACTCAGAATTGCGAAATGTATAAACTCAGGATTGCGAGATGTATAAACTCAGGATTGCGAGATGTATAAACTAAGGATTGCGAGATGTATAAACTCAGGATTGCGAGATTTATAAACTCAGGATTGCGAGATTTATAAACTCAGAATTGCGAAATGTATAAACTCAGAATTGCGAAATGTATAAACTCAGGATTGCGAGATGTTTAAACTCAGGATTGCGAGATGTATAAACTCAGGATTGCGAAATGTATAAACTCAGGATTGCGAAATGTATAAAATCAGAACTGCGAGATGTATAAACTCAGAATTGCGATATGTATAAACTCAGAACTGCGATATGTATAAACTCAGGATTGCGAGATGTATAAACTCAGAATTGCGATATGTATAAACTCAGAACTGCGATATGTATAAACTCAGGATTGCGAGATGTATAAACTCAGGATTGCGAAATGTATAAAATCAGAACTGCGAGATGTAAAGAAGAATTCTGAGAGATAGACTCAAGAATTGCAAGAGATAAACTCAGAATTGCGAGATATAAACTGAATTTCGAGAGATACACTTAAGAATTGTGATATATATTCTCAGATATTTTATTATAAAAAAAGGTAAATTTGAACTAATATCTCACAAAAGCCAGCATTACAAAATATATAAATTTATAATTGCAAGATATAATTCTGTTTTAATGTATCTGTGCAGCAGTGCAATCCACTGCAAAATAAATAGGCCATTTAGTATCAAACTCTTTCCAGGTGTCAAAACGTAGAGTTTGGAAAAGTCTATTTAGAAACATATTTATGATCAATATGGAATTTAAAGAAACAGACATAAAGAACACTTCTGCAGCTGGCAGTATATCGATCGATACAGTTTATTTCAGATGAAGGTATAAACCTGACTGTCGTGGAAAATGAGATGTTATTAAAAGAATAACTAATGTTCAACAAAAGCAAAGCAGTATGGGTTAATGTATGTGAGCTATTAATTTAATCATTTACTAATTGACAATAAATCCACAATATTATATTTCAACCCAGCAGACTTCAACAGCTCCTTGAGCATGAAACAGATGTGAATGGATTTTCAGTGACATGATGTGCGACTATAAAGCGCTAGATCAAAGACGTCTGAAGATAATAGATGAGAGACACTGGTGTACTGAGGCTTGCAGAAGCGCTGTGAATGAGAGAGAGCTGGAGGGGGACAGAAGAAGCCCACGGCCTTCACTCAACACTCATTTACTGAGTGGGAAGATGTGGAAACAGGTCGGAGTTCACTGCCTCTGTTTGAAATAAAGGCATCTATTAGCAGCATTATTCAGCTGAAAGAGAAACATCATTTACTTCATTACTATCAATTAACTCACTAATTAATATAGTGTGTGTGTGTGTGTGTATACACAGAGAAAGCGAGAGAAAGAAATATCATAAGTGTATTTTTGAGTATCTGTGCAATATTATATTTTTTTATTCATGTATTTATTTTAAAGGGTTTTAAGTAAAAGTATGCATATTATTATGTATCTATCTATACACAGATTATTATTAATATGTATTTATATAGAATTATCAATGTTGGCAACAGTTTTCGTTTCCTTTTATTTTTTCAGATACTTTTTTCAGGATTCTTTGACGAATAAAAAATTTAAAAGAACAGTATTTATTTAAAATATAAATATTTTCTAACAATATAAATCTTTGCTATCGCTTCTTAACAACTGAACACATCTTTGCTGAAAATTTTTTTTAATTTCTTTCAAAAACGGTAGTTTATATTATTAAAAAAAGTTGTATATTTTTTTTAATAAATTCTCTTCTTTTTAACTTTTTATACATCAAAGAATCCTGAAAAAAAGTATCACAGATTCAAAAAAGAATATGAAACAGTAAAAAAGATTTGAATGTGTATTAAAATAGAAAAAGATTTTACATTACATTTACAAACATTACATTTTCTCTTGTATTTTTTATCAAATAAATGCAGCCTTGATGACCAGAAGAAACTCCTGTAAAAACAGTAAAAAACATTCTGATCCCAAACTTTTGACTGGTAGTGTACACACATATACGTATTCACATGCAGTCAATCGGACAGATCTGCATAAACTATGTTTTCTAAAAGCGAGGCGTTTTATGTTGTTCAGGCACAAGTCGAGGGAAACGCTGACGCCTCTCAAGTGATTTCTGCGTCCCACGAGGAGAAACTCAGCAGATCTGAGTCATGACTCCAGCACACACACAAAACCAGCCCACTCTCCTTCAAAACATTCATTATACTGTGCATATTAGTCAATCTGAACCTCATTAGTTTCCTGAAACCACCGAAGAAAGAGAGTTCAACACTAATTAACCAGCAGAGAAACAACATGACATGATCAGAGCTGTTAGTGTTTTCTTAATATCACATGATGATTTCAGCTTATTTTAGTTCATCCCTTCAAAAGAACCAGGATCCTCA
The DNA here is from genome assembly GCF_023724105.1 of Carassius gibelio. Classification (NCBI taxonomy): domain Eukaryota; kingdom Metazoa; phylum Chordata; class Actinopteri; order Cypriniformes; family Cyprinidae; genus Carassius; species Carassius gibelio. The sequence goes on along the minus strand of NC_068407.1, from coordinate 610,257 downwards.
CAATCAATGTTTAGATCTGTGATATCTTAAAACGCTATATGGGCATTTATATAATGAATATAAACTTTCATGACAGTTAAGCTCTACAATAAAGGAGTATTTTTATTATTATTATTATTATTGTAATAATATAAATTAAAGATACAAAAAAATAAAATATTACAATATGTATCCTTATCCAGTAAATAATAAACTGGAAAAGTCACTGGTTAAAAAATAAAAAATTCTAAATCTGAAATAAAACCATTCAAATTAATAAAATCATAAAACTATATGCACCCGTGTAATTATTATACTTTCTATGCTAAGTTCTAAAATATTTTATTGGATAGAATAATATTGATGATATCATGCTTTAAAAAATATTAAAATTAAAATATTAAAAATATTTTTTTCATACAATATTTTTAACCTCTATGCAGTAAATAACTGGAGAAGTCATGCCATTGGTTAAAAATACTTTTAGTTTTGGGAGAAAAAACAACAAAAACAAAAACAACATTTAATTAATAAAATCAAAAGGCTATGCATCTGTATAATGAATAAAAAAATTATATTCTAATTTCTAAAATGTTTTAATATTTTATTGGATAGAAATTGAGTTGAAATACTTTTTGATATATTAAAATATAATATTTTTAAATTATAAATGTCTGATAACTTTATAATTGTTTTAAAGTATTTTAAAATGTAATATAATGTATACATATATAACTGCATATAATATATCTATAATAATTCTGTCAAACGATTAATTGCATAAAAAATATACGTTGTGTATCTAATCTGTATATTTATTATGTAATTTATAAATACAAACACATGCATGAATATATATATATATATATATATATATATATATATATATATATATAAGAAACATTTATTATTAATTATTGATAATAATTATACACAGTACACATACATATAGCTTTGTCTGCATGTTTAGTGTGTGTGGGTTTGTTTATTTACATTTAGCAATTTAGAAGATGCTTTTATCCAAAGCGACTTGCAAATGAGGACACTTTAATGTAATGTAGAATTTTGTAATGTAAAAGACGCATATGCAAGGGTGTAGAAAAACCTGAAGAGCTTTCTGTGTCTGAGGTCCACAACAGAGCCTCATTTTAACAGTATAGCGCCACCTGCTGGACACTGACTGACAGCAACACAACAAAACACTTTCAAACAGTGCATCGATAATGACAAAACAAGCTTTAAAATCAGCTAAAATAACTTAACATCAAAGATTTCCTATTTTATTTCACTCTCTCAAAAATAACCAAGATTCCCACAATCATTAAAAACCTGGGAGTCTCTTTTAAAACACTTTTAGATCTGGAAAACCAAACTAATAAAATCTTTAAAAAATAAAACATTCATGAATATACCATTTTATGCCAAGCTCTGAAATGTATATATCCTTATATATAAATATATCCGTACCCAATAAAACACTGTATAAAGAATTTACTATTTTCATGTTTAAAATATTTCATTGGATATAAAAAATTGTTTTATGTATATTATACACTATTAATAACATATTGTATTCATAAATATTTAATTGTTTTAAAATTACATTAAAATATTTGTAATCCTAATGCAGTAAATCATGAACAACTGGCAAATGCTTTGATTAAAAAGAGCAGAAATTAATAGACTAAAATTAAATAAATAAATAAAATAAAAATTGCACATGCAAACTGTTCCATCAAAATGCTCTTTATACTATTTATATTAATATTTATAATGAATAATATAAATAACTGATTATTAATGCATAAATCAATTGCAAAACAGAGAACTGTGATGCATTCATCAGCAAATCCCAGAGCAGTGTTGTAGTGTCTCGGTTTAGGCTCACAGCTTCAGGCTTCATTTACAAGTCTTATTAAGGGTGACATTCATAAATATTTTGCATGACAGAATCAGCGGTTACTATGGAAAGCAGCTGATGGGGGACTCGGACGTGACACTTCAGAGAGATTTCGTGACACAAACAGCAAACTCGCATGTGCACCAGAGAGTAGATGTTAAAACAGAGAGTGAATGATGTTGTTTACTGGATTTGATTCTCAGAATGATTTGAACTAAGGGAACAGAAGTTCTGAGAAAGCAGGCGTAGTCTCTTCTGGACGGGACAAGCTGCTCCTGCCCTAAAAAAACAACAAGAAGTGTGTGTGTTTGTGTGTGTGTGTGTGTGTGTGTGTGTGTGTGTCTTTGCATGGTAATGCTATAGTTTTTGTAAAAGCAGATTTGTTTTCTACAATTACTGTTACATTTTTACACAATAACAAACAATGAAGAGTAGAGATTGTTGCTCATCAGTGTGAGTTACTTCACTTATGTCAGTTATATTTAATCTTCTCTAATGTTGTAATCATGTATGATGTCTGGATTGAGATTTAAAACTATGTGAACTATGCATTGACCACCGTTCAAAAGTTTTTGTTCGGTGAGATTTATGGTTTTGAGTCTCTTCTGCTTACTAAGGCAGCATGAATGTCATAAAAAAATACTGTAAAATCATTAAATATTATTATGATTAAAAAAAATGTTTTCTGTGTGAATCTGTGTTAAAGTGTAATTTATTTCTGTGATGCTCCGCTGTATTTCCAGCATCATTCCTCCAGTCTTCAGTGTCACATGATCTTCAGAAATCATTCTGATATAATGATAAGTTTAAACAAGTTAAATAAGTACAAAAATTACTACAACTAAAAGTAAAATAAAATTGAAGCCAAATAGTCGCATTATAAAATGAAAATAAATGCACAGTAAAACATTTAAACTAAAATCACAACTATTAAAAATATGTTTCGTTAATTAAAATAAATGGAAAACTAAAGTGAAATAACTGTAAATTAACTGAAATTAATTTATTTGTCATCGGATATTTATAATTTATATCTAATTTTTTTTCAGGCAATATTTATATTTAAGATTCAATTAAAAACACTTTTAGTAGGTTTTATTTTGTGCATTGTCATTTTTATTAAAGGGTTTTTTTATCTTTAGCTTTAAATTTTATTTCCGTTTAAGTCATTTTTGTACTTTATCTTATACTGTTTTCAAAACACACACACACACATTGAACTTGAACTTAAATTTATTTTAGTTAATTAAAATAAAATGTAAATATTTTTTATGAAAGCTTAAATGTATTTTATTTTAGTTAGCTGCCAAAGGCAACTTTTAATTGTTTTAATGTAAGTATTAGTGTGTGTGTGTGTGTGTGTGTGTGTGTGTGTGTGTGTGTGTGTGTGTGTGCTTTTGTCATATTCATTAGGGTTTTTTATATTTCTTTTCAGCTTAAATTTTAGGTTTTTTTATTTACATTTTTGGTCATTTTTCCTCTTAAATGTTTTATTTCAGTTAGTCATTCGTTAAGGCAACCCTTGTGAGTTTTCTCTTACATTTAAGATGAAGAGTTAAAATGGCTAACATTATTATTGTAAAATATAACTATATAAAATAATAATGCACAAAGTCCAAAAAAATATAATTTAAAAAAATGAAGAAAAATAAATAAATGGGCCTCACGTCACGTTGGCCTCTTTCCGCCGCGACGCTAGGGGGCGCTCTGACGTCAGATCAGCGTCAAACTGACGTAAACAACGTAACGCACTGAAGAAACGTCAACGGCGGCTTCGCAGCGACTGACGCAGGTTATCAACAAAAACTACACGATTTTAACACATATTTAACTTTCTTGTTATCCTTTTTTTTAGTATATTGCTCTTAAAATGGTAATTAAGTGAGGAATAATAATAGTAGCGCATAATTTACGCTCTACGAGTGTTCAAATTATAGATACCGTTTAATTTCCTGTATTTTAAACTAAAATCTCAAAGTTAAAAGAACTAATACAATGAAATGTTGTATTTGTGTCTCTCTGATTGCTCTCTGTGTGTATAGTGTTTTCTCTAGGCTGCTATATAATGCTTTTTATTCAAAGCGTGAAGTTTTGTGTCGTGTTTACATTTGTCCCACTGCTAATGTTGTAGTAAATATGTATTACAGTCTTCTCTGTTTATTAGTGATGTAGTCTACAGTGTGTATTAGAAAACCAGGTTTTACCCAAACAGTGCTAGAGATTGAATGAATCTGTAATCTATAGTGTTGTAGAAACTGAAGTAGATGTGTTTAGTTCATTGAGAACCGTCTTTCCTGTCCTCTTTTGCTGTTTTAATGTGTTTTTGGTGTGTTTTGATGTGTTTGGTTTGTTTTTATATGTTTTTGGTGTGTTTTACTGTGTTTTTGGGTGTGTTTTATTGTGCTTTTGGTGTGTTTTACTGTGTTGTGATCTGTAGGTAGTGAATGGCAGCGTCTTCGTCCTCGTCCTCGGCTGGAGGAGTCAGCGGCAGCTCGGTCACCGGATCCGGCTTCAGTGCTTCCGAGCTCATCCCGCCCAGGAAAGTGCTGTACACGTATCCCAAAGGAGCCGGAGAGATGATGGAGGGTGTGTTCTTTCTTTAGCATCGCTGAATAACATTTCCATCCCTCTAAAGCTCAGAAATGCCTAATCGGGTTGCCACATAAGCCTGTTATGTAAACTGTTATGGAACATTTTTTCCCAGTTCCCTGGTGCCGTTTTGTTTGTGAAATCATTTTTGAATCTGATCGTGGTTTCTGGGTCATTTTCCCAGTGTTTCCCAGACTCTGTGATCTACAGTGTGTTTGTCACAATGCTAATCTACTGCATGTATACATTTGCTTTTTTCCCCACAGATGGATCTGATCGATTTTTATGCGAGTCTGTGTTCAGCTATCAAGTTGCAACCACACTGAAGCAGGTGAAACATGGTGAGCGCAAATAAAAAAAATGAACAAAACAAACCTATGTAGTTCACCCTCAGCTCATCTGAGATGTGGATGAGTTTGTTTCTTCATCAGGTTTGGAGAAATGCAGCGCTGCATCAGTGTCTCATCAATGGATGCTCTGCAGTGAATGGGTGCCGTCAGAATGAGAGTCTGATAAAAACATCACAATAATCCACAGCACTCCAGTCCATCAGTGAACATCTGGAGAAGACAAAACCTGAAACACATCCAGCATTAAGATGTTTTTAACTAAAATAATAATCCATAATAACACTTCCTCCAGTGAAAAAGTGCATCTCCTGTTGTCTCTCACAGATTAGTTTAGATCTGTTTAAACGCTGCTTGATCTGTGCAGATTTCTCTCCTGATTCAGACCAGAACACTTTTTCACTGGAGGAAGTGTTATTATGGATTATAGACTCTGTGCGTTTGAGTTAAAATCATCTTAATGCTGGATGTGTTTCAGGTTTTGTCTTCTCCAGATGTTCACTGATGGACTGGAGTGCTGTGGATTATTGTGATGTTTTTATCAGACTCTCATTCTGACGGCACCCATTCACTGCAGAGCATCCATTGATGAGACACTGATGCAGTGCTACACTTCTCCTGATAAAGAAACCTAATCTTGAATGACCTGAGGATGAACACATTTTCAGCATATTCTCATTTTTGTATGACATATTCCTTTAAAGTTCTGTGCGTGTTAGAGTTTGAGCGTCACCGAAGGTTGATCTGGATTGTCTCTGATCTCAGATCAGCAGGTGTCACGCATGGAGCGTCTGGCCGGACTGGTGGAGCAGCTGGAGGCGGATGAGTGGAAATATAAACCCATCGAGCAGCTCCTGGGGTTCACGACCTCATGACTGCGTTCAGAACTGACGGATCAGTCTCTCTGCACGTACACATATTCATTGGTTTTTACCCGTCTTGAATCAGCTGAAGTTCTTATGAATGTACTGTAGGTGTATGTTGTGTTGTTTTGTTTTGCACTGCTTTATAATCATCAGTGTTTGTGATCACATGTGTAAATATGCATTGTGTTTATAGATACAGCATTAGGAATACTTTAAAATAATAGCCCCTTGTTTTCAGTGTGGATTTGTATATGTATGACAATAAAAGCCTTTTTAAGCACAACTCATAAGGTTGCATGAATTCATTTAAATAATGCTTTAAAATCTACTTAAACATTAACATACAATCTGTACTGAGTTTATTTACTTTAATGTGCTCAATAAATAAAATGCATGTATTTGAATTGCACATTGGATTATACAGTTTTAAAATTAATAAACTAGTTCATGTAGTGTGATGCAAAACTAAATACATTTAAAAATTGCTTAGATTCAGCATAAATATATTGTGTGCAAAAACAATTGCATTTATTCTGTTAAAGGTCCCGTTTTTCGCGCTTTTTTGAAGCTTTGATTGTGTTTACAGTGTGCAATATAACATGTGTTCATGTTTCGCGTGTAAAAACAGTATTTTTCACACAATTCACCTATCTGTATACTGCTGTTTTCACTGTCATAAAAACGGGCTGATGACTTCCTTGTTCTATAAAGTCCCTCCTTCAGAAATACGTATCGAGTTCTGATTGGGCCAGCGGTTCCTGTGTTGTGATTCGACAGCAGCTGAGCGCACGTTACCCTCTGCAAACGCGATTGGACTAGTTTTGAGAAGCAAGTGAGCAGGAGCATGTGCTGGAGATGTATTTATAATCACAGGAGCGTCTTTACTGACGACATGCACATGAAAATCGCATTTGATTTTTTGCACAGCCCTAACATCTAGTTAACAAAGCTAAACAGCATTGCCCTTTGTGTAATAAGTTACAGAAACTGTTAAACGCACCAACATAAATAATAAAATACACTTACCAGTTGTGGTCCATAAACAACGCCTTCTCCAGACAAAGAGGGAACTGCTCCATCTTTCAGGAAGAATCTTTGTGCGAATCCAGCATTAAACTGATTGAGATTGAGGAAGCTGTCCTCAGTGTGCTGCACATAGTTTTACATGTGGATTATAATTTTCGGGAACCAAGTTAAACATAAATTGTAACCATTAATCTCCAAGTACAGCGTCCCTGGGAAGCCCAAACAAAGGTGATTGGACTCCAAGATGAAAATAACAGCGTTTCGACGACATGAGGACAAACACAAACAAAGCTCTTCCTTCTTCTCCGTCAGAGCGCAACAAGGCCACGCCCCCTGTTTGTGAATTCATGTGGGCGGAGGTTAGTCAAAAAACTGTTTTAGTGACGTCATTACTAAAGGAACTAGAGGGATGTAGTCCAAACGGGTAGTTCGTTGTAGGCGAATTCTGTTAAATAAAATATCTCGCTTGGCATTGAACTTTGAGCTTTGGAATTTTACAGATATTATTTATACTCTAACAACAACATTACACACTAACTAAAGTTTAAAACATGGGATCACGAAGAAGGGGACCTTTATTAAAAGTATGAACATGATTTAAATATGTATAGCTGTCTGACTAGCAATATTCAGTTAGTTAAAATGCATTGATTGAAACATTTATAATAAAATATTTTTATATTTATAATATAAATATACCTGGTTATTTTGTGTTTAAAACACAATTTTACAAAGTTTTGACAAAGACACATCACAGTATGTTTAAAAATTAATGTTAAAACTTGAAATATTATATGCAATTCGAAGAGAAAATTCTATTTTAATATGCTTGTTTTTTAATGGGATATGTTTATTATGTTTTATTCGTTTTCTTATTAGTATTTCATTTAATTATTATATTTATTAGGGTTTTTTATTTTATCATATTGTATTTTTGAATTATAATTTTTTTGTAAACAAAAACTAAACAACTTGCTCTGCTTCTGAACCACCTTTTCTTTCCAGAAATTGTCGATTATTAATCTGTCATGTTCAAATCTCTCAGAAAGTTCAAGCCATACACCTGTCAATGCATTTTGTTATTCAAAGTGTAAGTCGTTTGCAAAAAGCAAAAGTGTGTCACATTTACATTCCTTCCTGTACAAAAATGTTTTTCGGTGACTCTAGTCAGTGTGTGTTTTCTCTAGTTATTATTAACTCAACTGAGCATGTGTGTGAGAAACTCTGTTTGGCTTGAACAGTGGCTGAAGGTTTATTTCGGAGACAGACGAGGGAATCGTGTGGGACACAATCCTGCAGGAACACAGAGAAGGGAACGAACGAAAGACAGCTGTGTGGAGATAAAAAATACGAGCCTCAGTCTTTGTCCTTGAGCTGAAGCTCCTACAGATAACAAGCACATCACTCTTCTGTTCATCACCTAAAGCTTGCTGCTTTTCTGTGGAAATAATAGGAATAAAAGTTAAAGTTCATGTTAAAACTTGAGTGGGAAAGGGATAGCAATGCAATGTGAGCCTTGTGTAAACATCTCTTTGAGTTCCTGCAGATGCTTGATGATCCACTGAACGTCGCTAGATGTTTATCAGACTTTACTGAAGCAGGCTACAGAGATGTTTCTGAATGAAAGTACTGAACGTTCTGTTCTGTTCTAGCTGAGATGATGATTGTCCACTTCTGCATTCAACAAAAGGGCTTTTCTAACTCACCACTAGGAAACACAGGGTGGAGCTCATGGAAGATGTTTGTCACAGCAAAAAGAAATTATATTTGGCATTAAATGGGAATGGAACAAATTTGGAAAGATATAAAAATATTGGAAATAAACATTGTTCATCAAAATTGATTTTAAATTGTTTAATTCCTTTTGACATTTAATGCAGTTTTCCAATAATACAATCTCTCCAGAATTTGTAGATTTTTGACATTGTTATCATTCTCAATTAGTGATCCTTTTTATATTTTCATTTGAATACATTGTTGTTAATGATCAATTAAAGGCAGTACAACCAATGTAATGATGCGTAAATATATATATATATATATATATTCATACTAAATACAAAATTATATATATATATATATATATATATATATATATATAAAATTTTGTATTTAGTATGAATTAAGTAATTAGTATTAATATAATATAAACACATTTTAAATAATACATGTGAAATGGGTTTTAGAAGAAAATCCGTATGGTCTTTCAAATGGTCGTTTCTTAGCACATATTAAGATCTGCATTTTGCACAAACATTGCTCTTTTCACAATAAAATAACAGACTGTCGTTGATTTCATGGCATCATTTGGGTCATTCACTTAATGCCCATAAAATAAAGGCGGCTCTGTGAGATGTAAATAAAGTGGGACGGTATGTTTTGTTCCTGGACGAGGAACACGTGTCTTTGTTTTCGTCTGTAGGGAACTGTTTGTCCCGCTGAAGTACATCTGTGAAGTTTGGCTTCCGTCCAACAAACCTCCATTACATGATATATATAGGAATGTGTGCATTTACTTTAATAAAAGTCCATCTAGTGTAACTTCAGTCAGTCTGAGAGAGCTTCAAGTAATAGATTTCTTGAGATTCTAAACCTTATTTGCTTTGCTTGCTTAATTCTTTGTCCTAAAGAAACGGTTTATTATTCACAGTTGAAGTGGTCAAAGTCTTTCTTTCAAATGGACAAACAGCTTTAAGTTTTAACCAGGAAACCCTCAGCTAATTACAGCATTTCATAGAAGTCATAAGGATCATTATACAACTGTAAATGAGTTTTACACAACATGTGTTTGATCCAAAGCAATCTGTTGTTACATTTATAGTCACCCTCCAGTACACCATGTTTTAGTATTAAACTCACAACCTAGTTATAGATAAATACTGAGGAGAAAGTTTCCCAAAGTAATCACATCTCTATAATACATGTATTAGCAATAATGATAGAACAAACACTACTTACGACACTATGTGTGTCTGCTACATGGAAACCTATGTAAAGTCAGAACTGTGAGACGTAAAATTCAGTCAGAAATGCACAATGATATAAAGTCAGAATCACAAGATTTAAAGTCAGAATTACAAGTTGTAAAGTCAGAAATTACAATGATATAAAGTCAGAATAAAGTTATCTTTTACAAAGACGTAAAGTCAGAATTTAAAGAATTAAAAGCTGAATTGCAAGATGTAAAGTCATTATAGTGAGATGTAAAGTCAGAATAGTGAGATGTAAAGTCAGTCGTGAGATGAAAAAGTCATGATAGTGAGACGTAAAGTCAGAATAGTGAGACGTAAAGTAAGAATAGTGAGACGTAAAGTCATGATAGTGAGACGTAAAGTCAGAATAGTGAGACGTAAAGTAAGAATAGTGAGACGTAAAGTCATGATAGTGAGACGTAAAGTCAGAATAGTGCGACGTAAAGTCAGAATAGTGAGACGTAAAGTCAGAATAGTGCGACGTAAAGTCAGAATAGTGAGACGTAAAGTCATGATAGTGAGACGTAAAGTCAGAATAGTGCGACGTAAAGTCAGAATAGTGAGACGTAAAGTCAGAATAGTGAGATGTAAAGTCAGAATAGTGAGACGTAAAGTCATGATAGTGAGACGTAAAGTCAGAATAGTGAGACGTAAAGTCATGATAGTGCGACGTAAAGTCAGAATAGTGCGACGTAAAGTCAGAATAGTGAGATGTAAAGTCAGAATAGTGAGACGTAAAGTCAGAATAGTGAGACGTAAAGTCAGAATAGTGCGACGTAAAGTCAGAATAGTGAGACGTAAAGTCAGAATAGTGAGACGTAAAGTCAGAATAGTGAGATGTAAAGTCAGAATAGTGAGACGTAAAGTCATGATAGTGAGACGTAAAGTCAGAATAGTGAGACGTAAAGTCATGATAGTGCGACGTAAAGTCAGAATAGTGCGACGTAAAGTCAGAATAGTGAGATGTAAAGTCAGAATAGTGAGACGTAAAGTCAGAATAGTGAGACGTAAATAAGAATAGTGAGACGTAAAGTCAGAATAGTGAGACGTAAAGTCATGATAGTGAGACGTAAAGTCAGAATAGTGCGACGTAAAGTCAGAATAGTGCGACGTAAAGTCAGAATAGTGAGATGTAAAGTCAGAATAGTGAGACGTAAAGTCAGAATAGTGAGACGTAAAGTCAGAATAGTGAGACGTAAAGTCAGAATAGTGAGACGTAAATAAGAATAGTGAGACGTAAAGTCAGAATAGTGAGACGTAAATAAGAAATAAAGGTAAAAACGTAAAGTCAGAATAGTGAGACGTAAATAAGAATAGTGAGACGTAAAGTCAGAATAGTGAGACGTAAATAAGAAATAAAGGTAAATAAATCATGTATAAATCATGTATTTACTGGATGACTGTAATTTAATCCTCAGAATATCTGCTGTGATAATACATGCTAAGATTGCATCCGTCCTCAGGACTGAGGAGTTTTTTTCATGCACTAAGCGTCTTTAAAGCACATTTGGCAAAGGTCAGATCTTCAGTTGTCCTCAAGCCCAGTTCTGCTGAGGTGTGAGGAATCAGCAGGCCTTTCTAAAAGCACCACATAAAACACGTGCTATAGTCTACCACTGATTTTACACAGAAAACTCTTCAGAAAGTCATTTTCTGAGGCCCAGTGATGTTTGTGTGTTCATACAGCTGAACCGATTCAGATGCATTATATGCAAAAGCTTCAGCAGGATTTGAGAGGAAACACACCCTTGGCTAGCAAACAGAAGACAGGAATGTGCTTGTCTGTGTGTGACGGTCTCTGCTGACCAGCAACAGGCCTTCAATCTAAACTAGGAAACATTTAACCCTTCATGAACCTCCCCCGACAGCAGCACTTCACACTTTACTGGCCAAATACAGCCACTTTAACTCTTAATCAAATTACATCTTGCTTTATTATGAACTCCTTCCAGTGAAGACTAGTTTTTACCTTTGTTGGAGTTTTAATGTACCAAAGTGTGTTAGTTTAAGAGATTTCATGTCAAAACTCCCAACAAATTCAGAGCATTACTTTTAAATGGTTAAAATGTGAAAACAGGGTTAATGTATCTTTAATGTAGACTTTTTAAAATATTATTTTGGGTTAAAAAAAAAAACTAAAGAAAGTGTATATTTATGAGAAACCCCCTAAAAATTCAGACTCCTGAATGTAACTTTTGGCGCTTTTAGTTTTGGTTTTATTGGCTAAAAAAAGTGTTTTACATTATTTTTTTAACTATTAATACTTTATTTACATTAAACATAGTTTCTTTGGTATGCAAATCTATTAAGGTCTTTGAATAAAACCATTTTTTCTGTTTTAACCAGAGGTTCTAGTTTGCAATTAAAATTTTTATTGTAGCTACTCACAAGTTTTTGACCATCAGAAGCACAAACGTGAAAAATCAGACCATTTTAAAGTTAACTTTTGGTGTTTTGACTTTGCTTTAGTTTTAATGAGTGTTCAAGCATGCCATTAAGACTTTTTAAAACAAAACTTTAGAAGGATAATTCTACCTTTGAGGTATTTTAAACTACAAAAAAAATGGCTTTCCAAAAGTATCTCATGCCAACAAACTACATTAAATCCAACAGGCATGAATTATTGGATAAGGAAGCATTTGACTGCAGTGTTGAAATCATTGGTAATTGTGTGGCGCTTCTTGCACGTACTCAATGAAAACGCATCTTTAGAGTCAGTATTTCACAATTCTGTTTCGATTCGTGATGCAAATGACTTAATCGTCAAACCACAAACAAATGCGCAGACGTGAGATTCGCCACTGCATGTCCTGAGTGGAGACAAAAGGTGATGTGAGAAGAGCACCTCCTCCACCGCGGACAAAAGCAGGCTCTCGCTGATCAGCGCTGCTGCGTGTTACCAGGCGAACTCGGGACGCGAAAGACGTGACAGAGACGCCGATTGGCTGGAAACTCACAGGGGGCGTGGCCAGCGCCAGCACTATATAACCAGGCGCAGAAAGCATTGCGTCAGTGTTTGCAGAGCTCACTGCGGATACTTCCAGCTGCTGCACTTATTCCGCTTCGCACTCGGCTTTGTTGGTCACTGGTCTTTGTTGCGAACTATTTCATCTGCGGGAAACTACCGACAATCCATCACACCTGAAGATCTACAGTACTGAATATCAGTAAGTGTCTTTTTTGAGGATTTTCAGCGTTTAAACAGCGCTGTTTTTATTGTCTCCATTGTTGTTCGTCCAAACCTTGGAGTACAATGCAAGACAAAAGTATGCTGCTTTTCTGAAAATCACGATATTCATAACATCAGGACTGAAAAAGTCAAATAACTAGCTAATGCATGTTTTTTTTTTTAGTTAAAATGACTACTTTTCTTTGTTGACTGCCTTATTTGCTCTGCAGAGATGATTCTCTTGCTTTGTTGTCTTGTTTTCCAGTAACAATCATCCAAGTATTTTTTTTTTTAGATGAGAAGCAAGTGACTTTACATTTGTTTAAAGACTAAATCTCAATGTTTAGTGAGTTTATGCTTCTTAAAATAACAGAAACCTGATAACGGGGACAGAAAGATAAACTGAATTTCTCTAGTCATTTTGCTTGTAAATGCATCTTGATTCAAGAATATTTACATTTGTACTGGGAAAAGCCACTTTTTTTTTTTTTTCTTTTTTTTGTGTGTGCAATGCACCAGCTGCTTTTGTGTCTGGTGCATGAATAATAAAACCAAATCTCCTCTCTTCCAGTCATTCTAGGACACACAATGCCAGAGCAGCTGATTTCCAGCCTTTCATCTGAAGACTCGAGTCTCTCATCCACACCAACATCTGATGAATCCTCCAAACGCTTGTCCTGGAGCAGACTGATGCAGAAACTGCAAAGCAGCCAAAGCCTGGACTCCGATTCAGACAATCACAGCAGCACAGACGACGCATCAGATGCAGGTAAACACGCACTTCTCGCACAAGTTTCCATGCATGGATTTTCCAACTGTTGCCTCAAGTTCTCGAGTCTAATTCATGCATGCATCTGTCTCCCGCAGGTTCCATATCCCAAGCTGATCTTTCCGAATCAGACTTGTTTTTTGACCCGACCGAAGAGGCCTTGTGCAAGGAAGTGGTGCAGCTCATCGCACTTAACCTGACCGATGCCAAAGACGGCGTCCTGCACTGCTCCAAGCTCCTCATTCCCGAGACGCTCCTGGAGCACATCGGTCAGGAGCTCGTGCATCTGTCGGTCAGCGAGCCCTGTGGCCTTCGTGGTGCCCTCGTTGACCTCTGTGTGGAGCAGGATGCCAGCTGCGAAGCCGTGGGACAAATCGCAGTCGACCCCTACCTAGTGCCCACCTTCCAGCTCACACTCGTGCTGAGGCTCGACTCCAGGGGCTTCTGGCCGAAAATCCAGGGGCTCTTCACCGGCAGATCGCCTTCGTCTCCGGTTGTTAGACGTGCACTTAAACTGAGCACCGGATTTAGAGTTATTAAAAGAAAACTGTACAGCTCTGAAGAGCTTTTGATTGAAGAATGCTGAGACTGATGTGCCATGAACTTTTACTAGGTTTTTAAATGAAGCTGTTTGGTCTCACGAGAGACTTCTTCAGCTCGCAGGGCATTTGTAATGCAGATGTAGGGTATATATAAAGACTTTGACACGGTTTAGTCCGTTTATGTTGCACTTTTGCTGACGTTTTAGTGAAGCAAGAGTTTTCTGGCTGCTGTTGAAATGTTTACCTCAGGTTCATGGAAACCAATGTGGCAGCTATTTTCCATGTAACACACTTGATGTTTTTCCGTTATTCAAGTGCACGATTGATATTGTTCCCTTAGATCAAATGGAAGAGGGTTTTTTTTTTTTTTTTTTTATTAAACCATATGCATATTCCATGCATCTTATTTATTTGATATTCAAATTTTTTTTGTATTTGAAAGTGCAGAAAATAAATTATCTTTTTAAAGAAACTGTGTCTTTTATTTTAATGTATTAGGCCAATGACCGTATTTGTATATTTACACTTTAGACAGTTTAACTTTTTTTTTTTTTTTTTCTAAAGCCATATGATTTGCATTAATACTAAAACATGCATTATCATTATCTGTATTCTCTGGGAATCAGGAAGTGGAGAAATTATTACTGCACTTCATATTGTAATTGCAGCTCCATCCAGAGATGCCACAATCTTGTAAAAAAACAAACAGAACTCAAAGTCCATATAAACCTGTTTCAATGATCAATGGCTTAATTAGTGTATTTTATTTACGAAGTACTTTAGTTTGATCAATATATTTGTGATATCCATATTGTAAAGAATATGCTGTTTTACAGTAAAATGCATTATAAAGTCAATGCATTTATTATTCTTTGTAATGCAGCTTATGATGCATAGTATATTCTCATGAAAAACTAACCAGTTATTATATTTGATCTATTCATGGTTATGCCTTTAGACAGTATAATACATTAAAACGCGACCATAAACCAATGAATCTACATATCAGCTGTTTGGACTTCCAGTCTGACGGCACCCATTCACTGCAGAGCAATCACTGAGACACTGATGCAATGCTACATTTCTACTATTATAGTCTTTAGGTCAACTAATGTTTTAAGTGAAGTGCATGTTTTTGTTACCCTTCCACGCAGTAGTTTTCCTTCTTCAGACGGGTGACTGAACGTGCTGAAACACATGATCTGACGTCTAAAACACTCCTGCAGACACACACACACACACACTCCGTGTACAGTGGCACGTACAATCTTTATTTGTACTCCGTGAAATAATTGCAGTGCAGTCTCTCAGCGATGAAATAGTTTCACTAAAGTCATGTAGAAAATAAAACTTCATATGAAATAAATATTCCTATTCAATCCTTCAATAAATAAGAGCGGTGTACAGCAGCTGTAGTTACTCCTAACACACAGCACAGATGATCCCTGCATAGATAAATCTCAAACATACAAATATAAACCATTAAAAAGACATGATCTCCATCTAAACAAACTCAAATAAATATGCAGATATTGTCGTCAGATCTCCAGTCTGTCCAATAATGCAAAACCAGATCGCTGATTCCTGCCAGAGCTGAAGATGATGCTGAATTTAGAGAAACGATACCATGAACTTTAATCCAGGGCCAGAACATTCAGACTGAGAGGAACGTCCTTCATCCACAGGAGTCCAAAACACCAGCTCCGGTTTCACACACACACACACACACATGTACATGGTCCTTAGCATGCATTCATGTACACACACACACACACACGCACACACACACACACACACACACACACACACAGCTCTCACTAAGTCTTTCTAGTCCAGTTCAGAACTCAGCCCTGTTTTTCGAACAGATGTATTTACAATCCGTATGGCGTTCCTCCATATTCCAGACTGGAGAGATTGTTTTTGGAACCTGTTCAGAAAATAAACATTGATTTATTACTATTTATTTGAAGAAATATGAGAATCTTACCGTTTAGTTCATTATTTGAGATGAAAATGGCACATTCAACGCCGAGCAGATGTTCAAACACAATATTCTGCTCAAAGCTGAAGCACACACACTCTCTGAGTTCTCCAGCACTGATCTGGGAAGAATTTTTCACATTCATTCAGAAGTGTTGGCCCCTTCCTGATTTCTTTTCTTTATGTTTGTCACACTTTAATGTTTCAGATCATCAGACAAGTTTAAATATTAGTCAAAGATAACACAAGTAAACACAACATGCAGTTTTTAAATGAAGGTGTTTATTATTAAAAGAAAACAGTGAATACGTAAAATACAGTTTTACTATTATTTAAATTTGTTAGAGGATCCAAAACATTAAAGTGTGACAAACATGACACACACACAAAAAAAGAAGGAAATAAAGAAATCGGGGGCCAACACTTCACACCACTGTATATATAAGTGTGTGTGTGTGTGTGTGTGTATACATACGTCTTTTTAAAATATTTTCCATGTTTTATTTATTTTTTTCCAGGTGACTTTGTTTTTCAGTTTCTTACTAAACCTTAATAAACATTTATTGTTTTTAAATGTATTCTTATTTAATATGTCTATTGTTGATGGAAGTCACAAATCAATCAAACAGGATTATCTTTCTTATAGTTCCTGTTTTTTTCCCGCTCTGCTGCAAATATTAACAGTGTTCACACACACAGGGTCAAACGTGACTCTGAGCGTCCAGGAACTGAACTCTTCCCTGATTCTCTTCTGGATGTTCGTGTTCTAGGTTTGATTCTCGGGGAATGCATGAACTGAAAGCAAAGCGGCTGTGGATGTGTGAGTGTGAGGGAAGCAGGACTCAGAGGTCAGAGGTCACGGTGTGGATGGACGGAGACGGTGCTCACCAGGTAGTGCAGTGAAGCTTCATCTCTCAGTGTAGAGACGCCTGAACCTCAGACAGACGAGAGCAGCTCGGGGTTCCCATCCGCTGAGCCCGCTGGTACAGACCACTGTCCCCGAAATACCGCGCGCGGTACAGCAGACCCTCCTCTGGAATACACACACACACACAGACACACACACACATGCACATTTGTGAGTCAGAAGAGTCAATCTTATGAAATTGAGATTTCTGCATCATCTGAAGCTGAATAAATGATCTCTCCAGTGATGTGTGGTTTGTTCGGAGGACAATATTTGTCTGAGATACAACTATTATAAAATCTGGAATCTGAGGGATCAAAAAAATCTAAATATTGAGAAAATCATCTTTAAAGTTGTTCAAATGAAGTTCTTAGCAATGCATATTACTAATCAGAAATGAAGTTTTGATATTTAATTACGGTTGGAAATGTACTAAATATCTTCATGGAACATGATCTTAATATCCTGATGATTTTTAGCATCAAAGAGAAATGTATACAATGTATTGTCTGTTTCTACAGATATCTCTGTGACACTGATGACTGCTTCTGTGCTGCAGGACACGTGTGCATTAATTAGCCAATCACGGCAGAACTCAAAAGTCCCGTCAGATGATGAAACGCTGCTGGTTCAGGCAGTGACTCATCAGTGAAATGTGTTTGAACTTCTCTTGAATATCTCTAGAACTCGAGCTGATTCATGGATCGCGAGACGAATGATGGTAAAGGAAGTGAGAAAGTGCAGCCAGTTCTGACAGGCTCTCAGCAAACCAATCTGCTTCAGTTCCCAAAAAGAGTCTGGTTCGGACGTGTGTGTCATGAAGCGCCACACACTCACCTGATTGGTCTGGATTCATCCGGCTGAACTGGCTCAGTTATGATCACACTATTACTACGAGCTCTTAAAGGGCCAGTCCACACAGAAACAACAGCTCTGTCATCACTTCCTCACACTCCAAACCTGTGTGATTCACTTGTGATGTAGAGAATGTTGGTTTCTCGATTGATACGTTTTGGTCAAGATATAGATATATATATTTTTTTAAGAAATTGAATTTTGTCCATCAAGCGTGGATTATACTGTTCAAGTGTGTCAGTAAAGACACATGTAATGCTACAGTAGATACAGTAGTGTGTTTGTGTCTGAGAGTGTGTGTGTGTGTCAGTGTGTCTCTGTGTGTGTGTGTGTGTGTGTGTGTCAGTGTGTCTCTGTGTGTGTGTGTGTGTGTGTGTATGTCAGTGTGTCTCTCTGTTTGTCTCTGTGTGTGTGTGTGTGTGTCTCTGTGTGTCTCTCTGTGTGTGTGTGTGTATGTCAGTGTGTCTCTCTGTGTGTGTGTGTGTGTGTCGTACTCTGTTGTCTCTCTCTCCAGCAGTTGTTCCTGAGGTTGGAGATGTAGTCTTCCTCCACGCTGCTCTCGACTCGTGTCAGACTCGCGCCGCTGTAGTCCTGCGAGAAACGCTCGTTCACGTAATACGTCACGCCCAGATGCTCCGTCACGCGCTTGTGTGTGTGACCCGCTGACCTGTGACACACACACGTGAAGGACATGATAAGAGTTCAACACACAGAGAGAAAACAAGCACTAGCTGAACAGTTATTACTCTCTGTATTAGTACCACTGAGATTAGTGTGTGTTAATTTAGCGGATAAATCTGATTTTATGTTCTAGTATTGTTGTTGTGCAAGTGTATAAAGAGAGCACTGAGGGTCAGAGGTCACAGGTTCAGACTTGTAGATGATTCCTCTTCGTGAAGATCCGTCAGGGTCAAAGGTTAAGAGTTCATTCAGAGTTTGAATCTCTCGGATCTCTCTCGACCAATCAGACGAGATCTCAGGTGATTGACAGAACACATCTGTCTTCTACAGTGTTACATTCACATTCAGACGATACGAGAAATCAATCAGTTCAACTGTTAAACATTACAACAATTATTTAAAAACTGAGCTTTTTTGATAAATATACATCACAATAATAAAGAATAAATCTGTCATGAAAGCTGAAATGTTTATATTTCAAAAACATATGAATGTATAATTTAAAATTTCATATAAATATATATATATATATGACTGTGTATAGACACAACTTTTTGTTATTTTAAGTGTTAATTATTAAATAAATTTGATTAACGGATTATGAAATAAACTTTATTTTCAGATGAAAAAAATCATTAAAAAAAAACTGTTGCAAAACTGGCCCAAAACCTCCATCAGCGATCCATACTTTATGAAACTAATAATAATAGAGACGTGCAAACACTGAGGCAGTGCACTGGTGCTTGTTATCTGTGCTCACGGCTGTGATTAATATAAACTCTGACATTAAATGATTTCTAGGTCAGATGTAAGGTCATGTAATGTGAGTGACACTGATCATGTGACACAAGCTCAGGTTTCCTTAGGAACATGTCAATCAAAATCAAGAGTCATGTGTCACTCAGTCCACAACCTGAAACTTTAAATATATATAAGATTTTGAAGTAAAGCACTTTGTATAACCATTGTATTTGAGATGTGCTATAGAAATAAAATGAAGCCTTGTTCCTGCTGTAGAACTTCATCTAATCGACTGATTCTGATAACGAGAGCGTTTGTGTGCTGAAGATATCTGAAGGTGCAAATGTGACTACTGGAAGAACAACTGTGCTGTGTAAAGTGTGAAAGTAGATAAAGAGAGAGAGAGATAAACCGAGAGAGAGAGAGAGAGAGAGAGACTCACGGTCTGAAGCTGAGGCTGTAGGGAGGGTTGGTCACCATCATCTGACTGAGCGCTGATACGAAGACGAGGATGAGGATGGGCATCAACTGCATGAGAAGAGCAAGACCGCCCTAAACACACACACACACACACACACACACACACACACAATCATATTAATCGGCCCTCCTACTCTTCATCACAGTCTGATCGACTCATAAACGTGTTTTTGGCGCCCTCTGCTGTTTGATTCAGAGAATAGAGCTCAGCGAGATCAACTGTTGCTGCTTCAGAACCCACAGTTCCGGTACTTGAAGTGAATTTTGTAAATGAAAATCACTCTGAACTGTATAAATGCTATATTTTATATAGTTTCAAAAACATAGTCATTTTTAATATTGAAAGACAAGTATTATATTTATTTTTAATTAATAAAATTGTATAAATGCTATATTTCCTAGTTTCATAAATTAAAATTATTTTTATACATATTTTATAATTTTACTTTTTTATATATTTATATAATTTCATATTTTTTAATTAAAAACCATTTACAAAAACAAAGTAATTTTAATATTGCAAAACAAGTATTATATTTATTTTTAATTAATAGTTAATTTCGTTAATTACAATTGTTTATATTTTGCTTACATATATACATATATATATATATATACACACACACATTTTTATAGCTAACAATTTTAATATTAGACAAAAATAGTAATTTTAATATTGCAAGTATTATATTTCTATTTGCACAAAATAATAATAATAATAATAATAATAATATAAACTGTGTGTAATGAGTATGCAGTACAAAGTATTTCTTAATGCTTATGATGAGTATGATGAGACATATAATATGTCCTTCCACAGGACTTAAGAAGTGACCTGCAGCAAAAGCTAAGAGGTTACTGAAAACGACACAAACATGAGAAGAAAGCATTTCCCATCCACTGACACACACACACACACACACACACACACACACACAATTCTCCTGAATGAACAGAGCTCGTGTCCTCACCCCTCGCTGTTCTCCTCTCTCGCCCTGATTCTGATTAAAGCGCATCCGTCCATTACTGTACATGTGAACATTACCTGGAACAAACACAGTCACGTCTTTATTCAGAGCCTCAGGGATTCATGGGACTGTGTGTGTGACGTCTGAGACACAGATTAACTAAAAGTATGTGTCCAGGTCATATTTCACCCCAAAATTAAAGATAGAAATATGTAATGATATATATTTGCTAAGAGAAAATGATGAAAGAATAAAAAAAAAATGTGTTAAAAAAACAGTAATGTATGGAAGCTTGTGACCACCACAGAATAATCATAATAATAATAATAATAAAAGAAAGCAGTGCTGTCAAACACTGTCAAACACTAAAAATATAAAAATAATAATAATAATAATTAAAAAAAATCCTAAAAATAAAATAATATTAATAATAATCAATAAAAAAAGGGGGTTGGTTTTCATAACATATGTGTGTACTGTGTATATTTAAGATGTATATACAAAATAAATACACACACATACAGCATATATAAGATTAACATGTATATATTTATATAAATAATATAAATAAATTATATTAATAAATATATATTTATTCTATAAACATAACATTTCTGTGTGTATTTATATATGCAGAATTGTTTGACAGCACAAAAAAAAGTAACTTTTCAGACTTTCTTCCTCAAAATCACAAGATGCAATTCTTAGTATGATGAAATATAAACACAGAATTGCATTAAAAAAAATTAACAATTACCATTTTATTTTTGTATTCCTGGGCAGAAACAAGCTTCCCTAGAAATAAAATCTTTCTTTTTATGAAAATGTCACAATGCATCAATAATTTTGTACATTTCTTTATCTATCTTTAGGTTTTAGGGAGAACCTTTGAATGCAAAACCAGTTTTCTGGCCAGTAAGTGTTCTCAGCGTTCACCGTCTCAGACTCACTGGAAGGAAAGCCTCCTCCGAAGAACATGTTGAAGAGATCTTCAGGAGAAATATCGGCCTGGAAGTGTGTGTCGCTGGTCTGGCTGGAGCGGCCCGAGCCGAACTGATCGTACTGTCGTCTCTTCTCCACATTGGACAGAACTGCGTACGCGTTTCCTATCGCTGCAGCACACAACAACATCATCACATTCTCTAATAAAGAGCGAACGCTGTTACTGACGCTGTACCTTTAAACGCCTCCGTGGCTCCCGGAGCGTGATTCTTATCAGGGTGAAACTTTAACGCCAGCTTCCTGTAAGCTTTCTTAAGATCGTCTTCAGAAGCATCTTTCTGCACGCCCAGAGTCTCGTAGTAGTTCTTACACTGCTTTATTCTGCCGAAGACAAAACAGCACAGTCTGGATCTGGAGCTAACAAACACCACACAAGAGCTCAACTCAAACAATAACTGCAGAATAAATAAGAGTTAAATATTAAAAATGACAGTGTAAAATTATTAAAATGTTAAATCAAATACGATGCTATTAATATTATAATACTATAGAAATACTAAAATAACACTGATTTGGATCTTATAAAATAAGATTTATGTTTATTAGGAAGTGCTAAATTATAAAAATCACATTACAAAATTATTTAAAACTAAAATTTAATCTGAAAATATAAAAATAAAATCTAATAAACACTATAAAAGCACATAAATGATAATACTAAAATAATTGAAGGATTAATATATTTAATATGGAGTACTAAAATCACTATATTTGAAAAGAAATACGTAAAAACACATTTACAAAAACTTATTCTGAAAAAAATAAAATAAAATTGGCACCAAACAGAAATATATATAAAAAAAGATTTACACACTTAACAAAAAAAAAAAAAAAAAAAAAATATATATATATATATATATATATATATATATATATAAAAAATGAATAAATAAATAAATAAATAAATATATATATAATTTTTTTTATTATCATGAAATATTCCTGCTTTTGGTTGCAGAATCCTTGAGTAGCTTTATAGTGGACTACAAATTAGTGGGAAGATAAGACTACAAAAGAAGGTTCTGATTCCTGTCTGGCTGTAAAAGCAAACCCGGTGGGCACCTGCTGACGGCCTCGGCCTGCTCCGCTGTGTAGGGTTTACTGGAGTCATTACTGCTGACCTCTGACCTGCGCTGACCTGCTTCTGTGCCATCAGCGGCTCTCTGAGACCAAGCCTCGCCGTTCTGCTCCAGAGACGCCAGCAGCTCTGAGAAACAACCAGAGACAAGAGCTCAACAGACATCAACACATCTCCCATTACTTCAGACAGACAGCTTTTCAGACACATGAGCAGCACACCTTACCTCACCTCACTTCATCAGGTTTGTAGAAATGTAGCACTGCATCAATGTCTCATCAATGGATGCTCTGCAGTGAATGGGTGCCGTCAGAATGAGAGTCTGATAAAAACATCCCAATAATCCACAGCACTCCAGTCCATCAGTGAACATCTGGAGAAGACAAAACCTGAAACACATCCAGCATTAAGATGATTTTAACTCAAACACATAGAGTCTATAATCCATAATAACACTTTCTGCACAGATCAAGCAGCGTTTAAACAGATCTAAACTAATCTGTGCGAGACAACAGCAGATGCACTTTTTCACTGGAGGAAGTGTTATTATGGATCATAGACTCTATGTATTTTAGTTAAAAAAGTTTTAATGCTGTATTTGTTTCATCTTTTGTCTTCTCCAGATGTTCACTGATGGACTGGAGTGCTGTGGATTATTGTGATGTTTTTATCAGACTCTCATTCTGACGGCACCCATTCACTGCAGAGCATCCATTGATGACACACTTGTACATTTCTACAAACCTGATGAAGAAACAAACTCATCCTAATCTTGGGTTAGCACATTATCATATTCTGGTGAACTACTCCAGCATTATTGGATTCTAAGATATCAGCTATGCTGTCTAATGAGGCAGCTCACTGCGAGTTGAGACACAGCCGGATTAATGTGACTCTCAATCTGAGCTGTCTGTATAACATTATATGCAATAGTTACATCATCATCATCATCATCATCACAGACACTACAACAAACACTTATCACATCTCTCAGCAGGTCTGAGTACATCGCGCACTAATAAAACAACACAAAGCTGCGCGTTTTCCCCTCAGTATGTGAATATATAATCCACTGAGCGACAGATCGGATCCAGTACCGCGGCGAGCAGGCCTGGTTTAGCCCGGGATCAGTGCGCTCACCCCGGGCTCTGCGCGTCGGGAAAAGCCGCTGCGCTTTCTCCAGGAACCTGCGCGCTTTCTCCGGCTGCGCGTCCTCCAGAGCTCCGAGCGCGATCTCGACGCATCGCTCCGCTTCATCCCGGTTCACCTCCATCACTGAGCTACTTACAAATGTCAGATAATTTTATAAACACACGTAGAGCGCACCATGGAGCTGCGAGTGCTGTGGGCCGATAATCATAATAATAACGGTTTCCTGTGACGTGTGCTGGTGCTTACCTGCAGATGGCGCTCGTTGGCCCACGTGACGCGTTTAACGGTCACCATCATAAATCCTGGAAAGTTTTTCATATTTGTATTTTTTTTTTAAATGTATGTACATTTATAAGAATATTATTTGTATTATATCAACTTTGAATCAAATATAAAAAAAAAATACAAAATACAAAAAAATTATATCAAATAAAATGCGAGGGTGTTTGCAATGGTCTGTTGGTGACATCGTTCTCTCATCTGACTGCCATTATCAATCTCTCTTAATTTTTATCTTATTGAAAGTCATAAAAAACAATATCGTTGAGTTTCTCTTTTGCTATTTGAGCTAATGCGATTGAAAAATGATGACTTCCACTGGTCCATTGAAACCAGTTCAAATTTCGCAGCGTTTTGTTTCGTTGATGATATTCATGTAGTAAAAAGTATAATTATTTAAGATTATTATTTAAACTAATCCATACCTGACATACAAATTTAAATCTACTCAACCAATCTCTATAAGAATTGAGTTAATCACATACGGCTGTGATTGGTTCATCGTGATCACCGCTGAGAAATGTAACCACGTGACTCTGCTGTCTGCTCGGTTTCCAGCAGCGGTCTGGATTATATTTATACATAAATAATGATGACAGCAAACCGAAGTTACTGTTTCTGCCATGTTAAGATATTGCAGAAATATTAGGTCTCGTATGCTAGTCAGAATTCAGCACTTGAAACACCTTAACAGCAATAACATATGAAAATGAATTATTTATGGTTCATTTAGTGTTTTTTTTAAACTATTTTTCTAAAGTGTTTTCCATTATATTGTATTAAATATATGTATTTATTTATTATTATTATTGACATTTATTTATTTATTTTACATTTAATTCCCTAACACGTTTCAGTTTTCTAGTTAATGTTAAGAATAATGGAAATTATTGTCCCTGGCTAATCAGAGACCGAGTATGGGCCATTAACTCATCCCATTTTATACTTACCTTAATGCAAACATCCATTCCACCATATATCTTTCTATTTCTATTGACAGCCAGGCGAGTAATGATGACGTGTGCAAACTCAACACTAAATATACTTTTAATTTAAATTAAACGAATAGCATGCATTTCTGAAATGATGTAATAAATCTGTAGCCTTTATGACATATAATTTCCTCTTCTGATTAGCCCATATAAAATTAGATTTATTTAATGAGTTAGAATCAATATGCATTGGGTAATCTAACAATAATAACAATATTTGTCATCCCGCATGATACTGATCATATGTTTGATGGCACATTATGTAAAATCACATTTAAATGTTTGTTAATCAGGCTATTAATTATCTTTGTTATTCAATAATCGCACAGTAGATGGCGCTATGGTCCAACTAGACTGGATGCACATTGCACAGCTTCATCTCTATAACACTGTTCTGACTTTAACACTTTAACTGTCGACACTTTCTGAGTGTTTGATAGCCTTCATGCATACTTTTTCCTTTCTGATGTATTAATATATAATTTATAACTGCTTTCTCTTTTATTTCACCCACATTATTAGACCAGAACAAAACTGACATATTAAAACATTTAGTTATAAACCGGTGGCCTAAGGTTTGCTATATTGTTATTAAAAGAGGTCTCTTCTGCTCAGCAACGCTGCATGCATTTGATCAAAAATACTTAAAAAATTGTGAAACATTATTCTAATGTAAAACAACTGTTTTCTAAGTGAATCTCTGTTAAACTGTAATTTATTTCTGTGATGCTCCACTGTATTTTCAGCATCATGTCTTCAGTCACATGATCTTCAGAAATCATTCTAATATGATGATTTACTGCTCAAGAAACATTTCTGATTATTATCAATGTTGAACACAGTTGTGCCGCACAATATTTGGTTGGAAATATTATTTGTCAGGATTCACAGATTCACAGAAAGTTCAAAAGAACAGCTTTTTTTTTTTTTACTTTATTTAAAAAAAAAATTGTAACATTACAAATGTCTTTACTGTCACATTTGATCAATTTAATGCATTAAAATTGCTTAGTAAAAATATAAATTTATTTCCGTGTTTAATAGCATTTACCTCAAACTTTTGAATGGTACAGTTTTAAAAAAAAAACATTCAGCAGCAAACGCAGTTTTTAAGAAGCAGTGTGGATGAGTGTGTTTCCAGGGTGTGTGTGATGTCAAAATAAGAGCAAAGGTTTGAATGATATCACTCAACATCATATCTGGATCAGTATCTTCTTCATATCAGTTTATCTCAAGCGTGACACATGAGGGGAAACTTACCTAAAGTTTTGACGATAACTTTTAACTCCAACACACCTTCAAACATGAGAAATTAAGATTTCAAAAAGAGAACACAATGTATCTCAAACTAAACTACATTTAAAGGGAGAGTGTCATTATAACAGAAAACTCTGATCAAATTGATTCACTACAATAAAAAAATAATATATATATATATATATATATATATATATATATATATATATATATATATATATATATATATATATATATATATATATTACAAATGAATAGGAAAAAAATATATATGGGGCCAATTACAAATAATGCATAAATGAAATTATGTAGACTCTACTGTATATATTAATCTAAATAACTTGGTACAAAATAAATGAGTGAATCAATTTCAAGTGTGTTAGTTTTAATGAACTTATACGAAGTAGTTTTTGCTTAGAACTTTGTTTGATAACATCTATGATTGTCCAGAAAACTAATTTTAATGAACTGATTCACTTGCCCCTGTTTTTATTTAGGGCCCCATATAGATAATGCTGTACACTATAGGCTATAAAGTACATTTCTGACACTGTGAAGCAATGAGGTAACTGTAGTTCAGCTGACAGGTCACTATAATTAATCTATTTCCTGTCCTGTTATCAGTATATATATATCAATATTTAGCATAATTTAGGTGCAATATAAAGTGATAATCAAAGAAGACATCATATTTGAAAACAGCGATGACTGCAGTGACAGCAGAGCCAGCAGGGGCTCGCCGGTGATTGGCTGCGGGAGACGACTCCTCGTCGGTGATTGGCTGCGGGAGACGACTCCTCGCCGGTGATTGGCTGCGTGAGAGGACTCCTCGTCGGTGATTGGCTGCGTGACAGGACTCCTCGTCGGTGGGCTGAGCGGGTTTACCGTATAAATGCACCGGCTCCGGTGAGGTTTGGTTGTTCTGGAATGATGCTGGTGTGAAATCGAGAAGGCGAACATCAGATGAACCTCAGCCAATCGGAGCGATCGCTAAGGTGGCCTCAAACTCCCTGACCAATCACCGCGCAGTATTTCTTCAGCTCGCGACGGAGCGGCGCATCACCGGCAGCTGTTTGCGTTGAACGTCACGCGTTTGATCATCACTGTTTCACCGGAGCGGCGTCTTTCATCATTCCGCGTGCGCTACATTCACTCGCAACATCAGATCGGTGAGTGTTTCATCTGACCCACTTTATTCTTTATTCTCGCTTTTCTTCGGCTGCATCCGGTGTTGCTGTTGTGTGTGTTATAACAACAGTGCGTGTGTGTGCGTGTGTGTGTAGGCAGTGGTCATCATGCCTGACAGGGACATCACATCTACAGTTTGGCATCCAGAACCGGGGGCAGTGGAGGACGTGTTTGATCACACGTATAAAGAGAAAGAAGGGCCCAAGCCTCCCATCGTCATAGTGTGGAGAAATGTGATTCTGATGAGTCTCCTGCACATCGGAGCTCTGTACGGACTGCTCCTGCTTCCTTCTGCACGCGCTCTCACATGGATCTGGTGTAAGTTTCACGCATATATACAACCATAAACCCTCTATACAGCATGCATACATGAACATTCCGTCATCATTTGCTTATAATATACTCCATACTAACGTGGAACACAGAAGGAGATGTTTAGAAGAATGTTACCACTGCACTTTTCCAAACAATAAAACCGGGCAGTCAAACTCCATATAGGTTTAAATATAAACGTAATCTTCTTAAATCTAATTTGCGAAATGTTCTAATACACTCAGTTAGTCCTGATGACATGCAAAAGCTCATAATATGTTAAAGATCATGTGCAAATGAAATTTTTATAATCTCAATGGCTGGCAGAGCTGGGTAGATGATCAGCTAGTTGTAATCGGTTACTGATTCCAAATACATGACAAACAAATGTAGTAAGGTAATCCAGTGCATTACACATTTAGGTAATGTGTGCATTAAACGTTACTGTGTCAAAGTTTCCCAGAGGGGTTGTTTTAAGAGTTAAATGCTAATAATTAATTAAATCATAAAAAAATACTAATAATAATTTCACAGTTTTAGAGTGAGTTAAAACAAAACACTCATTGAAAAAAAGTGTTTTATCATATATTTGCTCAAAATGCATTAAAGGATGCTAAACTCCAGGTGTGTTGAACTGTGAGTGACTGAGACTTCATGTATGTGCATTAAAAACTAAAGTTTTGTGTCTGAAGTAGTAGATTTTAAAGTCACGTGGCGTCTGTCCTTTCCTCCAGTTTTTGGGTGTTTGTTGTTCAGTGCTCTGGGCATCACCGCCGGCGCTCACAGACTCTGGAGTCACCGATCATATAAAGCATCATTACCTCTCCAGATCTTTCTCGCCGTCGGAAACTCCATGGCCTTCCAGGTAACAGACTTTATTTGTCAGGATTGCAGACGTCACTCTTTAGTAGAATGGAGGTCGCAGTGATGCACACTAACTCACAAACTCACACACATGGAAGTCTGGGACTGATTAAAGCATAATGCAAGTGAAATCTATTATATTTAAGACCGTTATCTAGAAAATCATCTAAATTTTAAGTTCTTTGATCAGAAAGTCGTGTGTGTTCAAACCATTTTTTGTATCAATCTATTATACTTGTATTTTGAATGAGATTTTTTTTTATTGCAATTTTTTTGCCATTTTTATTAGTTTATGTATATTTAGTATTTATTAATTTTTATTTATTGTTTTGAAGCCAATTTGATAATTTAAACTTAACAGAAATTAGAAATGTTTCCCTGGCACTACCTTTAAATTAAAATGTATTTTATTTTTTATATTTATTTTAACATTTATTTTATTGACCAAGTAACTATACATTTATGGTTTTAGTTATCTAGAATAACCCTGGTTTAAACATGTGACTGCTAGTGAACTTGTAAAAAAAAAAGAAAGTGGTTAATCCCTTTCTATAAAGTTTATTATTTGTGTATTTGATCTCTGTCTTGCCAAAAGGAAAAAAAAAAAAAAAACGTAGTTTGACCTCAGGTTGAAAGACTTTTATGGAAGCCTGTTTCAGCAACTGAATAAAAAATAAAAAAAGTAATTGCATCTCACAATCCTGACTTTCTTCACAATTACACGTTATAAAGTCATTGCTAAAATGAAGTCAGAATTGTTTTATTTAGTGGCAGAAATGGTCTCCCATGTATTTCTGTTTTAAAGATGCAGTGTGTGATTTGTAGCACAGAGCAGAGTTGCAATCTTTTTCATTAGTAGTGTAGAAACGAGCCGCTTCTTGATCTCCTGCTGTAGAATGACATCTACGAATGGTCTCGAGATCACCGCGTTCACCACAAATACTCCGAGACGGACGCCGACCCTCACAACGCTGTGCGAGGCTTCTTCTTCTCTCACGTCGGCTGGCTCCTGGTGCGCAAGCATCCGGACGTCATCGAGAAGGGACGCAAGCTGGAGCTCAGCGACCTGAAGGCAGATAAAGTCGTCATGTTCCAGAGAAGGCAAGTCACAAATCACTGCAGATGAGACCTGGAGCACAAAACCAGTCATGAGAGTCGATTTTATGAAATTGAGATTGAATAAATGATCTCTCCAGTGATGTGTGGTTTGTTCGGAGGACAATATTTGTCTGAGATACAACTATTTGAAAATCTGGAATCTGAGGGAGCAAAAAAATCTAAATATTGAGAAAATCATCTTTAAAGTTGTTCAAATGAAGTTCTTAGCAATGCAAAATTAAGTTTGATATATTTACTAAATATCTTCATGGAACATGATCTTTACTTAATATCCTAATGATTTTTGGCATCAAAAAAAAAAAAATGTATGCAGTATGTTGTCTATTTCTACTGATGACGTGTGTCAGTCAGAATGGTGTTTTAACGGAGTTTGATTGCACTGTCTCAGGTTCTACAAGCCGTCTGTTCTGCTGATGTGCTTCTTCGTGCCGACGGTCGTGCCGTGGTACTTCTGGGGCGAGTCTCTGTGGGTGGCGTATTTCGTCCCTGCCCTCCTCCGATACGCTCTTGTGCTCAACGCCACCTGGCTGGTCAACAGCGCCGCGCACATGTGGGGGAACCGGCCCTACGACGCCAAAATCAACCCCCGGGAGAACCGATTCGTCACCTTCAGCGCTATCGGTACGTCTGATGTTCTTAGCAATGCATATTAGGTTTACGGTAGGAAGTTTACAAAATATCTTCATGGAACCTGATCTTTACTTAATATCCTAAAGATTTTTGGTATAAAAGAGAAATGGATACAATGTATCATTGCCTATTGCTACAAGTATCTACAAGTATCTATTGCTACAAGTATCTCTGTGACACGTATCACAGCGTCACGTATAATGACATCAAGAAATGTTATTAAAAATAGAATCTAATCGTTAAAAACCCTTCAGGCTTCTCTTAGATTGTGGATTGATGAATCATCTCCTGCTTTGATTTCTCAGGTGAAGGCTTTCATAACTATCACCACACGTTTCCCTTCGACTACGCCACCAGTGAGTTCGGCTGCAAGCTCAACCTGACCACCTGCTTCATAGACCTCATGTGTTTCCTGGGTCTGGCCCGAGAGCCCAAGCGTGTGTCCCGAGAGGCCGTGCTCGCTCGAGCCCAGCGCACCGGAGACGGCAGCCACTGGAGCGGCTAACGACCGCCGTCCGTTCATCCCAACGAACGGCACACCGGAAAACAGGAGGACAATCAGTCCTTCCAGCGACGCTGTTGAAGCTTCCGCTCTAACTCTGTGTCAGATGACAAATGTTTTTTTTTTCCCCTCAGTCTAGCCTGTGAAGCTTTAATACGGGGATCCGGCCTGTTTGTGTAGCGCTTATTCAGATTTTCTTTCCGGCTGTAGATCTGTTCTGAGCTCTTGTCACTGACTCAATGCAGGAGCTAATCACGGAGCCCAAACCCTGCCAAACTTAGCTGTGCATCTCGCTAGAAATGAACCAAGATGCACATCGATTTAATATTCTAGAGTGTTTCATGGGTTAATATTGCCAATTGGTTTTGTTGCCATGCTTGCACAGATTATTCACTTGCAATCCGTTTTAATGGTTTGTGATTTATTATATTTTTGTGCATTTCTGACCACAGCACAAATGCGGATTGAGATTAATGTCTAATCCGTAAACCCACTTTGAAACGTTGACTTCTAATTAATAATTAAAAGTCACTGAGGAATCCAGAAGGAATCTGTCGCTGGATTGATTGGTTGAGGTTGCATTGATTCTTGATGGTTTAGTACTGTACGATGTTTAGCTTGGTTTTGTATAATTAATTGTGCAATGCCATGCTGAGTCCTGCTTTTTCATACGTCTTGTTCGTGTAAGCATGCTGTACTACTACAGAACTCTTTTCTATCGCAAAAGAATACAGACGGATGTCTCTGTGGATTTACAGTAATTCTGATAATTAATGTGTGTTACGATGCCAAAACCCATCTGTGTTGCATGCGATCTGAATCTAGTTTACCTTTATGTTTAATCAAACATAATGCTTTTTTTTTTTTTTTTTTAGTGCTATTTTTGCTTAGTTACTTGTCATTAATTTGTTTGGCAACTTTAAAACCATTTGGATTGTATTTCTTTAAAGACTTTATACTGTACACACTGGACAGATCGCCTTATTTTTACTCTTGACACTTGACTTTGACTCAAGATGCCAAAAAACGGTTGTGATATTTCTCATGCCTTCGGCTCTTAAAACTAACGTGATGTTCCTGTTTGCGATAACAGCCTGTAATAATCAATTGACTCTTGATTGATGATCATTCACTGGAAATAAAGTCTGAAGCAACAAGCTTCTACACTTTCTGACACTTCTGACACAAATTCTGCATTTCATTTATACGGTTCTGCCAATTTTCTCAGTTTTGTGGCATTTTATTAATCATTTTAAAAGCTCTTGAATCTTTTGAAGCCTCGAAATCAGACTTTTCGTTATGTCATCTGGTTAAAACTTTGATTATTTACAAAATTTCAAGGAAAAGTGCAAATAAAGCGAAGTTAACTAGAGGGAAATTCACTAAAGTTACTAATCAGCAAAAAATGTGTTCCGTTTTGTATTTTTGTCTACTGATTTATGCCATTTGTTTATACAGGACCGAGTTAGACAAACCAAACAACATTGCACTACAAAACATAATTCATCGAATCAATTACTGCATGCATGCTTGAGGGTTAATTAGTTCTAATTCTCTTTTGTTCGCGAATCATCGTGAACATCGTTCGGTTTAACTCATCGGTTTAATCGGTTCTTTTACAAACGTAGGCCTATCTTCATATTTACAAGCTTCGTTTTGAGAAAGGGCTA
This sequence comes from Carassius gibelio, assembly GCF_023724105.1. Taxonomy (NCBI): domain Eukaryota; kingdom Metazoa; phylum Chordata; class Actinopteri; order Cypriniformes; family Cyprinidae; genus Carassius; species Carassius gibelio. The sequence goes on along the minus strand of NC_068407.1, from coordinate 577,441 downwards.
TTTTCTTCGATCATGGACCTGATTTGGACGAACATTCAATTCCAAAATAAAGACAGCAAGAAAGAGTCGAACAAATGATTCTTTCAGTTGATTCTAGAAAGATTCGAATCGATTCAGTCCGCGTCAATTTATGAAAATACGGTGATCGAACTTTCATGGTTTATTAACATTCGTCAATCATAATGATCGGATTGTTTGTGTTATTCTGATTTAATAAACACACAATGCTAGGAGCTTATTGGCCTTTTGATTTAAACACAGTTTATGATCTCCTAAAGAGGTTCAGGAGAAGCCTTAATTCCTGCTGTTAAATGACAGAGCATTATTTTGACAGCTCATAATTAAACTCCATGTCTGTACTTGTCTCTCATTCTCTCAGGAAGGTTGTGTTTGTAATGGTATTTGTGCAGTACACTCATTTGACTCAGACTGTGCAGAATCAGCATTAGTTATTGCAGAAACGATATTTTAACGAATAACTCTAATTATAATAATGCCAGTTAAATCATTTCTCAGATTTCACAGGTATTTCAAATACGAAAGTGTGGACAATAAACGTTATAATGGTGTTAAAAGCTCCAGCAATAAACACAACACTAAATATGTTGCGTTTCAGTGTCATTTCTACCTCGTGTTTAGCGTGACTCACATTGTGGTGTGACGTCGTAATGGAAAACGGTTACATGAGTTCACAACATCAACAGGTCAGCGTGAGCCAATCAGCAGCGCCGTATGATCCCTCTGTACCAATCAGCGAACGCCTCTCAAAAGCAGCGATGACAAAAACTGTCTGTGGTTCTAAACCGAGCAGGGAAATCCGCAAAAATAAGACTTTTATTTTACTAGTTAACCATGGATGAATGAAAGCACAGTTTATCCCTGTTTTTTAAATCAAAGCGCCACATGCTAACGCAAAAACTAGCTACTACTGAATTTGATGGCGTGCATTAATATCTACGTTAATAAATAATACATAAGCTAAATTTTAGATTTGTAAAATATATAAATATTAATAATAATGGTACACAAAATAACTAAGCATTATTCTGAAGAATTTAGGCTACATTCATACATATACAATATGTACACACACACATATATATATATATATAGATCAGTAACAATGTACTTGAATACTGAAAGTCAAAAAGTTGCATGTTGAAATAAATCGCTTTGACACACTGAGCATTTATGAAAGTTGTATATTTTACTTCAAGTGTTTTCAAGCATGTAAGAGTTTCACTCACAACCTTCAGAATGAACTGGTTTCGATGCACACAGACACAAAACAGCACGACTGCGATGAGGACATGTTTATTACCAGAACATAAACATGTTAAAAGATGAAACTATTTTATCATGTTAACTGTTACGTTGTATTCAGTTTCTTTGCTCTGTTAAAGTACTGAAGAATCTCGGTCAAGACATGTCCAGGTCATATTTCATTTCAAAATCAATCAAAATTACATTTGAAATAAATAAGAATTTTTTAGGACCATTAATGTTAATGTAATTTTATTTTATAGTTGATTTTATTCATTGACTTTGGAATGAAATAACACCTGGATATTTTCTTGACTTCTCCACACACACACAGTGCCATTCATCTTTGTTGCAATGGTTTGAAGAACATCTAATGAAGCTCTGGTTTTTCTACAGCAGTGTTTGGAGGAGAAACAGCAGTGCCTCTCTATGAAAACAAGCCTTCACACAAACCAAACCCAACCAACCAATCATCACGATCAATAAACTACAGACAGTGTCAAAACTCTCTGCTCTTATAATATAACCCCAAAAAAAAAAAAAAAACTGGACCAAATTCATGAAATGCACTCAGAACTAATCTGTGGGGAAATAATTCACGACTAAATCACATTCTTACATTGATCTGAATGCAACAATTTACACAAATTGTTTCTGCTTGTTTTCAGGTAAACTGATGCATACATTTCAAAGCAATTAACCCAACGAGCAACTATGCACAGAAAACCGTTCTGCTTGTGTAGAACGAACCAATTGCGATCAATCAGCTGCTAATTTACATGAATTGGTTCTGCTCATTTTAATGGCCATTTTGGGCAAAATATGGCATTCAGTTAAATGCAATCATTTTTTTTTTTTAAATCAATTATGCAAAGGAAGTCGTTCTGCTCATGTAGATTCTCACATTGAGTTGAAGTCAACAATTTACATAAGAATTATATTATAAACGATTTGCTCATTGGTGTTTCTTGTTTTAATGACTTTTGGTTCAATCCGTTGCATTCAACTAATTATGCATTGCATTCTTACATTGAACTGAATGCAGAAATTGTGCTTAGACTGTTGCATTCAATGCAACAATTTATGCATTATTCCTTTATGAACAATTACGCACAGTCATTTTGCTTGTGTAGATTCTCACACTTAATTAAAGGCAGCAATTTATGAAAAAATTGTTTAACAAATAATTTACATCAATTTGTCACGCTCATATTCTTGGACGAACAGTTGCATTCATTGATCTTACTTTGAACTGAATGCAATCATTAATAAAATTGGTTCTGCTTGTTTCAAAGCGTATTATTACGTAAACCACTGCATTCAATTCAACGCAATTTATGCAACAATGGTTACGAAAAATTATGCAAAGTTGTTCTGATAGCATTTCATGATAAAGTTCCCGCATCAGCACACTGAATTAAAGTTCTGCTTGTCATAAGGCCTGTTTTAGACAATCCACTGAATTTAATTCTTTGCAATGTATACAATAATGGTTTTATGAGCAATTCTGCACAGAAAGTCGTTCTGCTTGTTGTGGGATGAATAAGGCCGGCTGCAATGAAAGGAGAATCCCAAACACGTGAAGAAGAAAGCAGTGGGATATTAACGGTACATTCATTCTTAAAGCACAGTTCAGCGACAGATCGAAACACAAGAGGAACCCGGATCTGCTGTGGAGCGCTGGAGTCACACGGCCAGCTTGTTGGCGATGGTCATGAGCATCTTGAGGACAGGCATGAAGGCAGAGATCTCGCTGAAGTTGCTGCTGCTCACCACCTGCGTGTGAACCTCCAGACCCTGATGATAGTTACGGACGCTGACGCAGCGGCTGATCTCGTGCAGGCCGCCGAGGATGCTGGGAGACAGCTGAGGACACATGAGAGGTTTATTAGGACATCTTAGAGACTGAAGAGAAGGGAATAAAAGTCTTTAACTCACCGCTTGGTCTCGCAGCTTGTCGTACAGACTCTCCAGACGCTTGGAGGCATCGTCCAGTTTGCGCTTTGTTTGCTGCAAGGGAAATCATATATGAAATTGATAAGTCCAGTTCACTTCGCAGCTTATGCTGGTCAGAAATCTCCCTACTTACATAAGAAGAGACTGTTTGCGGCTTTATTTACATTGGCATCAGATTTTTCCGATGCAGATTGCTCGCACATGTGTAAAAACAAAGTCCTGGTTTTTTGCAACCATTATGAAACTTTTCCAAATGTGGTTTTAAATCAGATACATGTTCTGGACATCACCTATGATGATTTGATTAAAAAAAAAAAGTTTTTTATTTATTGTTATCAAAAGAATAAAACAAATATATAAAACAACAACATTATGTGAAGATAACTTTTCTTTCTTTTATTGAGGCAGAAACTTTAAGTTTAGAATTTTTCCCCTCTAAAATTTTTCTCTTTTAGAAAACTATAGACTGGTTTTCCCTTATTCCTTTCAGTGAAAACAAACACTTGAACGAGCTGTGATCAACCAAGTCTCTGCCTTTCTCACAAAGAACAACCTCCTGGACAGTTTCAGAAGTGGATGTTCGAGCGAGACTGACTTGCTCTCAGTTGTTGAAGCTCTCAGACTGAAAAGAGCATCTTCCAAATCTTCTATACTGATCCTACTGGATCTGTCCGCTGCTTCTGACACGGTTAACCTCCACATCCTCCGGTCAATTCTATTGGAAACAAGCGTCTCAGGAACCACACTCCAGTGGTTTGAGTCTTATCTATCAGATAGGTCCTCCATAGTATCTTGGAGAGGTGAGGTGTCCAAGTCACAACATCTAACTACTGGGGTGCCTCAGGGCTCAGTTCTTGGACCGCTTCTCTTCTCTGTCTACACGGCATCATTAGGTTCTGTCATTCAGAAACATGGCTTTTCATATCACTCTCATTCCATCCTGATGATCCGACGGTAGTTATTTGCATCTCAGCTTGTCTAACAGACATTTCTTGCTGGATGAAGGACCATCACTTTCAACTCAACCTTGCCAAGACAGAACTGCTTGTGGTTCCAGCAAACCCATCGTTTCATTACTATTTCAGCATCAAGTTAGGCACATCAACCATAACTCCTTCAAAAACAGCCAGAGATCTTGTAGTTATGATTGATGATCAGCTGACTTTCTCAGACCACATTGCCAAAACGGTCTGATCCTGCAGATTTGCTTTATTCAACATCAAGAAGATCAAGCCCTTTCTTTGGGAACATGCTGCACAACTCCTTGTTCAAGCTCTTGTTCTGTCCAGGCTGGACTATTGCAATGCTCTCTTGACAGGTCTTCCAGCCAATTCTATCAAACCTTTGAAACGTTTTATTGTGCCATCCCAAAGAAGCACAGAATCACTTTCACAGACTTCTACATTAAGAGCAATGACCTACACAACTCAGAGCATCGGAGTCTTTAGCCATCTTCAAGAATCAGCTACAAACACATCTCTTCCATCTTTATTTGACGCTCTAACTCTAGCACTATTCTAATTCTATTCTTAAAAAATAAATAGAAATTTGCCCCTTTTAGACTCACACGCTTATTTACTTACCAACTGTTTATTTTTATTTTTCTTAACTGCTTATTCTTTTAATTATTTGTGTATTCTATTTGTTTTCTTTTTATTAATTATATAATTAACAAAAAGCAAATAAAGGCCTCTAACACTAGCTTGCTCTATTCTTTTTCTAGTAAATCAAATTTCTTTTTATTATATAATAAAAGTTGAAAACATAAACCTTGCTATGAGTCGTTGGTTAGGGTAACTGAGGCTTGTTATAGCACTTGCAGATCATTGCTCTTTTGAAATGTTACTGTGACCTGGCAACACTGACACCGGCAAAAGGGTGATGCTGCCTACTTGGCCATATGTACTCTACATGATGCAACTAACTTGGTAAACTTTGGCAAATTTTAGAGCATTAGACTGTACTTTGTAAACATGACCCTGTCTCTGTGGAAAGATTTGAACCTGTGTAACAATTCCAGATGGTTACATAAAGAAAGGCAATCAGATTACAGCTTGCCAGATTGAGAAAGCTCTTGGCAGCCGTGTATGCAATGTGTTTTGCCTGTGTGTGTGTGTGTGTGTGTTACCGGGTCAGCGGCGGCCAGCTGACAGCGCTGCACAAGGCTGCTGAAGGTGGTCTTGAGGATCATATGTTCGGCGGGGATTTCCTTCTGCCCCACACGCTCGGCAGGAAGCTGCTGTAAGGACTACAACACACACACACACACAGTTAATATGATAAAACACACTAGCTCATCTGATGGGCTTTGGCATGATGACCTCTGACCTGCTTGCTTGGCTCCTGAGGGGCTCCGGGCGGCACCTGGATCCGATCCTGAGGAACAGGAGCCTCCACCGGGAAACCCATCACCGGTGCTGTGATCGGAGCAGGGGGAGTGTAGTTCTCTGGCAGCTGAACCACACACACACACACACACACACACACACACACACGCAAATGCATGAAAAAGTAATGAAATCCGATTAATAATGAATGAAAACCCTTAATTAAATAAAAAACACCAGTTATTTTAACACATAATAAACAATAAAAAAAATGCAAATGCATGCAATATTTATAAAAAAGATTACTGGAATCATTTATTATTTTATATCTTTAAGAACATTTTAATTTAAGGTTTATATCCAATCACTGAATTTGATATAACAAACCGCAGTCAATGAAAATTAATATTTCATGCAAATGCATGCAACATTTGTAAATCACTTATTTATTGTTTTATACTTAAAAAACGTATTTCAACCTTTAAAGAACTTTTTTTATACAATCATTGGATTTGATATGACATTCAACATGATGCATGCAACTGCATAAAATTATTTTTATTGCAGAAATCAAGTAGCATCATGTTTCTTATTGAAGCTTAGACAGTAGATCATGGTGCTTGCAAACTGAAGTCATGGGTTCAATTCCCAGGCAATGCATGAACTCATGAGTAAATCTTAAATGGAGAGCGTGTTGCTTTAGATTAAAAGCATCTACCAAATGCACAAATGTGAATGTTTATTTGGTAGAAACATGCAGAACGAAGCCAGCTCCAGCATCATGTCAGTGGAAAGCAGGTCATATTGTTTCCCGGTGAATGCATTATTATAAGTAACACCGTTAAGCAAGTTCTAATTACCTTTTTCTTGCGGTGTGCTGAGCGTACAGCTGGAGGGTCATTCCACCCGTCCTGAACTGAAGAGACAATATTCACACGATCACAGCGGATTAATCACCAAAACATATATCTACATTTAAATATAAACGCATGCATCAATACAGCAGCAGATAAACATATCTGGGTCAGAGATGTCTGAATGTCGCTGCATCTTTACAGATGTGTGTGAAGGTGATTTAAGTGTCTCTGTATCGTTTCTTTCTGTCTGACTTACACTAGCATTCAAAAGTTTAGGTCAGTTAGATTCAGCAAGATTTGTAATACAAAAGACATATCAGAATGATTTCTGAAGATCATGTGACACTGAAGACTGGAGGAATGCTGAAAATACAGCGGAGCATCACAGAAATAAATTACATCTTACAATATATTCACACACTAAAAGCTATTTAAAAATGTAATAATTTCCATATTTTTAAATAAAATATTTACATATTTTTTTATATTTATTATTTATGATTTTAAATACTTATTTTTCTAAATATAAATAAATATATAAAAAATACATTAAAAAATCTTCAAGAATTTTTATTTTGCTGTATTTTTGAGCAAATAAATGCAGCCTTGATTAAAAAAAAAAAAGACGATTTTTTTTTTATCTTACCGACCCCAAACTTTTGAACATTAGTGTAGACATTTCTTAGTCTGTTTCTATAATGCAAAACTTACACAGCATAGTTCTAATCAGCACTGAGCAATCACACAAACAATAAAGATGAAGCTCAGAGAAACACACAGGAAGCACGACATGACGAGTGAGTGAATATGCAAATGACTTGTAATCAGTCAGCATTAAATATTAGAAGAGCTGAATTTGGGCTGTTGCTGTCCCTCTTACACACACACACACACACACACACACTATCACTGCATTGAAAAGTATAAACGCTATAGCAGAAATGCTCTTAAAATACTCTCTCATACAGATAAGAGTAATGCATCATTCAAAATCTTTAATAAATCTGAAACTAAACGTTGTGCTTTTGTAAAATATTGAAAGCAAACAGGATGCGCTTTCTGCCGTCTCGGTCTCGATGAACTCAAGCGCTGAACCCTGTGTTTGCTTGCCTTACAGACGTGAAAACGTATCTATAGAGAGCGAAATGTCTACTTTCAGATGAAACCAAACCAAACATTCTCTGATTATGTAATCCGTATGAAACCTGCATTCAGTCAGTGTCGTTGAGTCAGTGTCACCGAATTCATCTCTAAAGCTGAAAACAAAGAATGCACTTGTTTATCAATAAATTATTAATATGTTAATGCAGCCTCCTCCCTGTTTTACCCTGACACATTCATAATCAATACATAATCATTCGCTGTGGCAAGCTTTATACATGCGCTTGAGCGCTTATTAGGCTATATACTATGATTTATATGGTTTATTAATGAACATGCGATTAGTTGACTAATGCTTAAAATGAATGACTACTAGTTGATCAGAAAAATCTTAAGTCGAGGGCAGCCCTAATAAACACACACACACACACACACACATCTCTCTCCCTGTCACCTTCCTCTTCTGTGTGGCACATCAGCCATGGGAAATATCCTGAAATCAAACAGCAGGATGAATATAAATACACAGATGAGACACGTCTGTGTTCAGCGGTTCCTCCAGACGTCTGCAGGTACCTGTCGGTGGAGGCGGGACACCGGCGCTGATGAAGCTCTTGGCCCCTGGGGCTCCGGGGCCACCCGGAGGATACCCGGCTCCGAGAGGAAGATAGGCCCCGCTGGGAGGAGCCGCTGGAAAGGGCACCGGGCCACCTGGCAGAGACGTGGGCGAGATGAACCCTGGACCGGGTGGAGCGGGCATCATGGGGCCCGGGGGAGAGGAGGGCGGCCCTGAGGGCCCAGACATCGAGGGGCCAGACATCGAGGGGCCAGACATCGAGGGCCCTGACATCGAGGGCCCTGACATCGAGGGCCCTGACATCGAGGGCCCAGACATCGAGGGCCCAGACATGAAACCCCCCGGAGCTCCGAGGGAACCAGACTGAGCAAACGGCTGAGACGGAGCAAAACCTGCAGGATCCAAGCATCACAGACAGACAGTTTTGATCAAATACATGTGTTTGCAAATAATACACTTGTGTTCAAAAGATGAGGTAGAGCTGGGTGATATGATGTGTTAAAAATATTACAAGCACAATCATTTTTGTTACATACTTTTAAACCAACATTAATCAGACACCAGATATATTTTTGACACATTTTACTAGTGAGTGCAGGAAAGTTCACTTATGTAAGAGAGGACAGCAAAATAAATTGATCTGTGACATATTATACCCAATAATTCTTCAAACAGTGAACTACCAGGAAATTTTGGGATCAAAATTTTTTATATTTAATAATAAAAAAATTAAATATAAAATTATTACTTTGACCTGAACATGTGTTTGCTTAAGTGTTTATTTCTTCAAGTCATTTGACATTATGCTCAACAAGATGAATTTGGCATTAAAACATTGATTTTTAGAATAATTTTCCAGGTTACAGTTACACTTTTTAAATATTTAGATTACATTTTGTAGTTGCATCTGTGTTAATATTATTTCAAGGCTTCTCTCTGTCCTTTTCTCTCTCAAACAGATGCACTTCATGTACTTTCCCTTTTGCACACAGGGCTGATGCTATTTCTGCTGAGGAACTGAAACCAATGTGTCTAGACCGTTCTTACACATTATAGTCTTATAGTCAACACCTTATACACCTTATAGTCACCAATTATATTTCTTTCCTATCCATATAAAGGTGACAAAACTCTTGAATATTTTGACTGGATGTGCGACTCCAAAAAAAAATCAGCTTTGATCACAGCAATAAATTACATTTTAACAGACATTCACACACACACACACACACGCGCGCGCACACACACACACGCACACGCACACGCACACACAAAAAACAGCTGTTTTAAATTGTAAAGATATAATCACAATTTTGTACTGTATTTTAGATCAAATAAACGCAGCTTTGGTGAGCCGAGGAGCTTCACTGCTGGCATAAGTTTGGACAGTAGTGTGCACATCAGTGTTTGAATGATATTTGATTGACAGGTACCCGGAGCTGTGGCAGGGTGTTGTGGGTAGACAGAGGGTCTCAGGCTCGGACGTGGAGCTCCAGCAGGAGTAGAAGGATCGGGTCGTGGCTGAGGAGTGAAGAGACGGGGCATCATCTGCTGCATCTGAGGAGGCCCCTGAACACACAACACACACAACACCTAAAGATCTGCTGGATTAGTGGTTAAACTCCCTCACACACACACTATCATACTCCCTCACTCACTTGCTCACACACACACACACACACACAATTACACTCACACTCCCTCACTCACACTATTACACTCAGACTCCCTCACTCACACACACTATTACACTCACACTCCCTCACTCTCACATACACTCACACACACTAATACACTCACACTATTACACTCACATTCTCTCACTCACACTCACTATTACACTCACACTCCCTCACTCACTCACACACACACACACACACTATTACACTCACACTCCCTCACTCACACACACTATTACACTCCCTCACTCACACTCCCTCACACTATTACACTCACACTCCCTCACTCACACACACTATTACACTCCCTCACTCACACTCACTCCCTCACTCACACTATTACACTCACACTCCCTCACTCGCACTATTACACTCACACTCCCTCACTCACACTCACTTTTACACTCACACTATTACACTCACACTCCCTCACTCACACTATTACACTCGGACTCCCTCACTCACACTCACTATTACACTCACACTCCCTCACTCACACTATTACACTCACACTCACTATTACACTCACACTCCCTCACTCACACTATTACACTCGGACTCCCTCACTCACACTCACTATTACACTCACACTCCCTCACTCACACTATTACACTCACACTCCCTCACTCACACTATTACACTCACACTCCTTCACTTTTACACTCACACTCCCTCACTTACACTATTACACTCACATTCCCTCACTCACACTATTACACGCGGACTCCCTCACTCACACTCACCATTACACTCACACTCCCTCACTCACACTTTTACACTCGGACTCCCTCACTCACACTCACTATTACACTCACACTCCCTCACTCACACTCACTATTACACGCGGACTCCCTCACTCACACTATTACACTCGGACTCCCTCACTCACACTCACTATTACACTCACACTCCCTCACTCACACTCACTATTACACGCGGACTCCCTCACTCACACTATTACACTCGGACTCCCTCACTCACACTATTACACTCACACTCCCTCACTCACACTATTACACTCAGACTCCCTCACTCACACTCACTTTTACACTGGGACTCCCTCACTCACACTATTACACTCACACTATTACACTCGGACTCCCTCACTCACACTCACTTTTACACTCACACTCCCTCACTCGCACTCACTATTACAGTCACACTCCCTCACTCACACTCACTATTACACGCGGACTCCCTCTCTCCCACTATTACACTCACACTCCCTCACTCACACTATTACACTCGGACTCCCTCACTCACACTCACTATTACACTCACACTATTACACTCACACTATTACACTCACACTATTACACTCACACTCCCTCACTCACACTCCCTCACTCACACTCACTTTTACACTCACACTCCCTCACTCACACTATTACACTCACATTCCCTCACTCACACACACTATTACACTCCCTCACTCACACTATTACACTCACACTCCCTCACTCACACACACTATTACACTCCCTCACTCACACTCACTATTACACTCACACTCCCTTACTCACACTATTACACTCACACTCCCTTACTCACACTATTACACTCACACTCCCTCACTCAAACACACTATTACACTCGGACTCCCTCACTCACACTCACTTTTACATTCACACTATTACACTCCCTCACTCACACTATTACGCTCGGACTCCCTCACTCACACTATTACACTCACACTATTACACTCACATTCCCTCACTCACACACACTATTACACTCCCTCACTCACACTATTACACTCACACTCCCTCACTCACACACACTATTACACTCACACTAATACACTCACACTAATACACTCACACTAATACACTCACACTAATACACTCAGACTCCCTCACTCACACTATTACACTCACACTCCCTCACTCACACTATTACACTCGGACTCCCTCACTCACACTCACTATTACACTCACACTCACACACACTATTACACTCCCTCACTCACACTCACTATTACACTCACACTCCCTCACTCACACTCACTATTACACTCACACTATTACACTCACACTCCCTCACTCACACTCCCTCATTCACACTCACTTTTACACTCACACTCCCACACTATTACACTCGGACTCCCTCACTCACACACACTATTACACTCACACTATTACACTCACACTCCCTCACTCACACACACTATTACACTCACACTCCCTCACTCACACTATTACACTCACACACCATTACACTCACACTCCCTTACTCACACACACACTATTACACTCTCTCTATTACACTCACACTCACTATTACACTCACACTATTACACTCACATTCCCTCACTCACACACACTATAACACTCCAACTTACACTATTACACTCACACTCCCTCACTCACACACACTATTACACTCACACTCACTATTACACTCACACTCACTATTACACTCACTATTACACTCACACTCACTATTACACTCATACTATTACACTCACACTATTACACTCACACTATTACACTCACTCTATTACACTCACACTCACTATTACACTCACACTCACTATTACACTCACACTCACTATTACACTCACACTCACTATTACACTCACACTCCCTCACTCACACACACTATTACACTCACTCTATTACACTCACACTCCCACACTCACACTATTACACTCACACACACTAATACACTCACTCTATTACACTCACACTCACTATTACACTCACACTCCCTCACTCACACACACTATTACACTCACTCTATTACACTCACACTCACTATTACACTCACACTCCCACACTCACACTATTACACTCACACACACTAATACACTCACTCTATTACACTCACACTCCCTCACTCACCCACACTATTACACTCGGACTCCCTCACTCACACACACTATTACACTCACACTATTACACTCACACTCCCTCACTCACACACACTATTACACTCACACTCCCTCACTCACACTATTACACTCACACACCATTACACTCACACTCCCTTACTCACACACACACTATTACACTCTCTCTATTACACTCACACTCACTATTACACTCACACTATTACACTCACATTCCCTCACTCACACACACTATAACACTCCAACTTACACTATTACACTCACACTCCCTCACTCACACACACTATTACACTCACACTCACTATTACACTCACTATTACACTCACACTCACTATTACACTCATACTATTACACTCACACTATTACACTCACACTATTACACTCACTCTATTACACTCACACTCACTATTACACTCACACTCACTATTACACTCACACTCACTATTACACTCACACTCACTATTACACTCACACTCACTATTACACTCACACTCACTATTACACTCACACTCACTATTACACTCACACTCCCTCACTCACACACACTATTACACTCACTCTATTACACTCACACTCCCACACTCACACTATTACACTCACACACACTAATACACTCACTCTATTACACTCACACTCACTATTACACTCACACTCCCTCACTCACACACACTATTACACTCACTCTATTACACTCACACTCACTATTACACTCACACTCCCACACTCACACTATTACACTCACACACACTAATACACTCACTCTATTACACTCACACTCCCTCACTCACGCACACTATTACACTTGGACTCCCTCACTCACACACACTATTACACTCCCTTACACTCACTATTACACTCACACTCCCTCACTCACACTATTACACTCACACACATACACAATTACACTCACACTCAATCACTCACTCACTCACTCTTTCACACACACACACACACACACACACACACACACACACACACACGATTACACTCACACTCCCTCACTCACACACTATTACACTCGGACTCCCTCACACTATTACACTCACTCCCTCACACACACTATTACACTCACACACACACACACGGCCCTACACCAACCCTACACCTAACCCTAACCCTCACAGGAAACTTTGTCCATTTTTACTTTCTCAAAAAAACTCATTCTGTATGATTTATAAGTGTTTTGAAAAATTGGGACATGGGTTATGTCCTCATAAGAACCCTCTCCTTGTAATACCTGTGTCATACCCATGTCATTATACAGAGTTGTGTCCTGATATGACACAAAAACATGCCCACTATTACACACACACACCACACACACAAACACACACACACACACACTCAAACTAAAAATAAATGTTTAATAAAGTTCAAATGAAAACTGAAAATATAAAAATAAAAGCTAATACAAAATATCCTATAATAATATATAAACCAAAATAACACTGGTTAAGACATTACAAAAACAAAGATCTCTTTTTAGAATAATGTCACTGGTTAATCATTCGCAATCAAATCATAACCTTATTCTGTTTCAACACAAACTCCCTAGACAACACACACTTTTGGAAACATGCAGATGTGGCATGAGAACGCACTGTACATCAGACGAGACGCCCTGTGCAAACACACACTGTAAGCCAGCCTCCACTTACACAACATCCAACAGCAGACGCGCAATTTCATCAAGGACATCAGAAAGCAAATAATATCTGCTGATCATCAGCGGACAGCGTGCACATCTTCATCACAGACACACAGGGATGGATGACAGAGGGCACTGGAGTTCAAGCATCATTAAACATATACGCAGGAGTGTGTGTGAGCTGCGCTTCACCTGTGTGTGTGCGCTGCGTCTCACCTGTGTGTGTGCTGCAGCAGTGTGTGTGTATGTGAGGAGCTGCGTCTCACCTGTGTGTGTGCTGCAGGAGTGTGTGTGTGTGTGTGTGTGAGGAGCTGCGTCTCACCTGTGTGTGTGCTGCAGGAGTGTGTGTGTGTGTGTGTGTGTGAGGAGCTGCGTCTCACCTGTGTGTGTGTGTGCGCTGCAGCAGTGTGTGTGTATCTGTGAGGAGCTGCTTCTCACCTGTGTGTGTGCTGCAGGAGTGTGTGTGTTTGCCGGTGCTTTAGCGCCTCCTGCTGGTGCAGACGGCTGTGGTCTCTGAAGGATCTCACCCTTCGCATGGGACAGTCGATCTCTTAACATCTGAACACCAGGCTACATCACACAAAAACACACAGAACACACTTACCACCCACAACACTCTAAATATTGCTATCTTATTAAATTATACATTTTAAAATATCAATAAATAGTTATAATAATAATAAAATTATAGTTTAATTAAATTAAAACAATTAAATCAATAAAGAAATATTACTATTGCAATAATAGTACTGCACTGTAAAAATAAATAAAATAAATAATAAAAAATATAAATAATTCTAATTTACTTTTACTTGCATCTAATTACAATCAAATTTTAATTTAAATGAATAATAATTTTGAAAAAAAAAAAACAATAATAAAAATTCTGGTGAAAAATAAAAAACAGTTGCTTTAAGTGCTTCCTACGATTACAAGTTTCTAAGGATGGATGATGCATGTTGCTTTCCCAAATGCACTTTAAGATTAACTCCAACTTGTTATGACAGGATGATATTTGTCTGAGATACAACTATTTGAATATCTGGAATCTGAGGGAGCAAAAACATCTAAATATTGAGAAAATCCTCTTTAAAGTTGTTCAAATGAAGTTCTTAGCAATGCATATTACTAATCAAAAATGAAGTTTTGATATATTTACAGTAGGAAATTTACTAAATATCTTCATGGAACATGATCTTTACTTAATATCCTAATGATTTTTGGAATAAAAGTAAAATTAATACAATGTATTGTTGTCTATTGCTTCAAATATCTGTGTGCTGCTGATGACTGCTTCTGTGCTGCAGGGACACAGATATGAATGTGTATTAGTGTGTGCACCTGGTCTGGGCTGTCGGGCAGGTAGCGGAGTGCTGAGGTCAGGCTGCCCTGTGATGCCAGGATGCTGGAGTACTGGACGAGCCTCTCAGTCAGCGCTGAGCTCTGAACACAAACCTCACCGTTACGCAGACGCTCGATTGACTTGCGCAGGATCATCACCTTCTCCACCAGATCCTGCAGACGCACATGAACACAGACGTCAGCGCAGGACAGCTTTCAATCAATAGAAGTGTGAATCAGTGTGTGTGTGTGTGTGTGTGACCTCCAGCGCCAGCGGAGAAGAACAGTCTCTCTGTGACGTCCAGCACTCCACCAGACGCTCGATGTTCCCCGAGCAGATAAAGCACAGACAGGCCTGCAGACAGCGCTTCTCTGTGCCTTCAGCCTGCAGACGAGAGCCCAGAGTATCTACACACAGAGAGAGAGAGAGAGCTGTCAATCACTCCAGACTCTGAGCTCTGATTGGACGAGCTGCATTCAGAGCTCATCAAGACTAATCAGACTAATTAAGAAACTGATGTTAGACTGGTGATGTTCTCACTGCAGAGAGAAGCGAACTCCTCGGGGTTAGCGTAGGTCAACAGGGCCGCTAGCGCCTCCTTCCAGTTATCCAGCTCACAGCTCTGGACGATATCACGCCAGTTCTGAGTGACCACGGACGAGATCAGCTGACCGGGAAGAACAACTCATTAATACATCATCATAATTATACTACTGTGACTCATAATAATACTGTGACTTATAATAATAGTAATAATAATAATACTGTGACTAATACTACTACTAATACTGTGACTAATAATAATACTAATACTGTGACTAATAATAATAGTAGCAATAATAATAATACTAGCACTAATACTGTGACTAATAATAATAATAATACTGTGACTAATAATAATAGTAATAGTAATAATACTGTGACTAATACTACTACTAATACTGTGACTAATAATAATACTAATACTGTGACTAATAATAATAGTAGCAATAATAATAATACTACTACTAATACTGTGACTAATAATAATACTAATACTGTGACTAATAATAATAGTAGCAATAATAATAATACTAGCACTAATACTGTGACTAATAATAATAATAATAATAATACTGTGACTAATAATAATAGTAATAGTAATAATAATAATAATAATAATAATAATAATACTGTGACTACTAATAATGCTAATACTGTGACTAATAATAATAGTAATAATAATAATAATAATAATAATACTGTGACTACTAATAATGCTAATACTGTGACTAATAATAATAGTAATAATAATAATAATAATAATAATAATAATACTGTGACTACTAATAATGCTAATACTGTGACTAATAATAATAATAATAATAATAATAATAATAGCACTAATACTGTGACTAATAATAATAATAATAATAATAATACTGTTACTAATAATAATGCTAATTATAATACTAATAAAAATACAGTGACTAATAATAATACTAATGAAAACATTGTGACTAATAATAATACTAGTAATTTAAAGAATATTGTGACTAATAAAAACAACAATAATAATAACTAATAAGAAATTGGCATAAATAATATCAATACCATTAATAATAAGGAAGTAACCAAGACTAATAATAAACAATAAGGTTGTTATTAGTCATCTAATTTTAATTATTTGTGTTATCAGTCATCTTATAATCAATAATAATCATATAGTAAGAATAACGACTAATAACCACACTAACAACAACAGTAACTTTATAATGTTTTATAACAATTATTATAATATACAACAAAATTATTTTTGTAAGTATTAATTTTTGTAGCAGTAGTAGTAGTATTCTAATTATCATTATTAGTTTTAATATATAATATATTTTTAATATATTCAATAAAACTAACAACAAAGACACTTTTATAATACTTATTATTATTGTTACAAAAAGTTATACTTTTAATATTATGATTAATAATATTGTAATAAGACAACAACTACTACTACAACCAATAATAATAATACAAATAAATCAATATAAAACAATTCAATAACACTTAAAGTGGAGATTGAAAGTGAATACTGATGAATGAATTCGTAACGAAGGTGACATCATGTACAGATGCTAATGAGTGTTACCATGGAGACGCTGTTGGTCTGTCGGTGGAGGTAGTGTTGCTGGGTCTTCTTCAGTAGCTCCTCCCCTCCGCTGATTGACAGGAGGATGGCCTCGGCGAAACGGCCGTCGTTCAAACACAGATCCACGGCGCCCTCGAAGTTCCCCACCAGCAGAGCCTGACTGATCAGACCGTCCGTATCTGCTCCACACAGCAGCACATTCACACCCAAACATCAACATCAGAACGTTATTAACATGCGTGTCACTCCGAGAGACTCACCTGAGGACACGGGGATCTGGAACGGAGCTCGGTCTTTCTCTTTCTTTGGTAGCTGACTGAAGAAATCAGCCGGAGACTCACGCCCCGACGAACCGTCTGCAGCTCCGCCCGACTCCTCTGCTCTCTGATTGGACGATTCAACATCAGGTACAGTAAAACATGAGATCTCCAGCACGCATGCCATGATTTAAAGCACAGCTGATGCACACCTGATCAGAGAGCGTCTGCATCTTCTCCGTCAGATCATTCACGTCTAAACCGTTCGGATGAAGCTTCCTCCCCAAACACGCCGAGATCTGCAGAAACACAGGCGTAACAAATTAGAGATCCACTCACAAATGATGAGGCTGTTTCTCTCACAAAGCATCATCAGGAAATAAAAGAGACAAAGTCTAAATGTAATAATAATAATAATAATAATAACAACAATAATAATTTAAAGAACACTGCAACTAATAATAAATGATAATAATAATAATAATAATAATAATATTTTGCTGATAATAACAGACTCATATAAAAAAGAATATTATTTTTTTTAAATAAATTTTATATTTAATAATTAAATTAAAATGATATTAAAAATAATAAGAATAAACATTCAAATAATTAACACTAACCCAATATTCTAATTAGAATTATTACTAAAAAAAAAATATTATCAGGTTATATTATAAGCATTATTTGTAGTATTCTTATTAGCATTATTGTTATTTTCATTATTATTACCATTGTCGTTTATATCATTATTATTATAAGTAGTAGTAGTAGTATTCGTATCTCATTGCCATTATTATTAGTTGTCTAATTTGAATTATTTTTGTTTTTATTATTATTGTCTTTAGTAAAATGTGGATGTTGGTGGAATATAGTATGGATATTTTAAGAAATGCATTATTCTAATGATTTTCATGGCAAAACATCTGAAAATTAATAAAGTTTGGATAAGATATTAATCTAGAAAATGTCATATTTTGTTTTGCATTTAAAACAAATGTCCAATTTTATAGGACAACTTCAGTGCATGGGTGGCCCAGTTTACCCCGCTCCTCCTAATATAACGACTAGTGACTGCCTCTGAATGTCGGCCGTGCTGTGGCCTGATGTGATGATACCTTCCTCTGCAGCTCGTCTTTACTGAAGCCCAGCAGCCGCAGAAACTTCACACGCGCTTCCTCTTCAAAGTTCACCTGTTAAAACACCACAGAACAACCACTGAGATATTTACAACGGCTGAGAAGTCATGCATCCAGGACACATGTGGAGTTGTGTTGCGTGTGAATGTGGATGTCTGTACCATGAGGAACCTCCAGATGTCCTGCTCGGCGTCAGACGGGGCGCTCCTGATCTTGTCCTGGCAGTAGCTGGTGAAGGAT
The DNA here is from genome assembly GCF_023724105.1 of Carassius gibelio. NCBI lineage: Eukaryota > Metazoa > Chordata > Actinopteri > Cypriniformes > Cyprinidae > Carassius > Carassius gibelio. The sequence continues at coordinate 558,079 of NC_068407.1, read as the reverse complement.
CCAGACTGTAGAGCGGCCTGCAGCTCGGACGAACGATGGAGGAACTCCGTCTCTGTGGTCACCTGACTCACCTGCACCTGTCGCCTGATTGGCTGCTGCTGCTGCGGAGCCACACTAGGGTTCTCGAACGTCACCAGCTTCCCTCCGAACTAGAGACAGAAGCGAGAGAAAAGAATCGCACTTTAAATACCCAGATGATGCACCTAAATAACTGGAAAAACTGGACACTTCATGCAGGTTTGACTACGTCACGAAGGGGGAGGAGCTATCAAACTACACTTATGAGTGATGTAATTCATACTCTACACGCTTGAGCACAGTGTGTAGTGTGTCATCTGGGACGCAGCTTTAGTGTTAACCTGGAGTCAAATGTAACTTTTAGTTTTTATCATTTGTAACCTTACAGCACAGAAGCAGTCATCAGCGTCACAGAGATCTGTAGCAACAGACAACGATACATTGTATCTATTTCTCTTTTACGCCAAAAATCATTAGGATATTAAGTAAAGATCATGTTCCATTAAGATATTTACTAAATATATCAAAACTTCATGTTTGATTAGTAATATGCATTGCTTAGAACTTCATCTGAACAACTTTAAAGATGATTTTCTCAATATTTAGATATTTTTGTAGCATCTCAGACAGATATTGTCCTGCTAAAAAACCACACATCAATGGAGAGATCATTTATTCAGCTTCAGATGATGATACATTAACCTCAATTTCATAAAATTGACCCGTATGACTAGTTTTGTGCTCCAGGGTCACATTTAGCCCTTTTTTCGCTTTAGTCGACAAAATGTCTTGAGAATTTTAGTCTTGATTTATTCAGTAGAAACTTGCACATTTTCATCTTTCTGTACAATGTGTAAAATAATTATTTTGCTGAAATTTAATTTCAACTATTGCTTTCACTTGGGATTTTTTTTTTTGAAAATTATCCAAATTGAAAGCATTTGGTGAAGTTTTTGTTCTTTTAACAACAACATCGTCATCAATAATGCATGCTGATATAATCTCAGTTATCGTTTAATAAAACATTGTTGAAGAACATTTTTCGTCATAGATTTCGTTAAGGAAATGAAGACTAAAACCCAACTTTCTCAATGTGTCTGAAACACTCACAGCGAAGGACGCGCCGACAGGCCTCCGAACCCACTTGGGCGGCTTCCTCAGCGGAGGGATGATGGTGGTCTCCACCGTGGGCTGAGGAACCTGTAGAGGAGGAAGAGCCTGACCGGTTCCAAACGGGTCGCTGGTGTCAAACGAAGCCGAGATCTGAGAACAGAGAGAGAGAGAGAGATCATGTGATCATCACTGCTCAAAGAACAGCCGGTCAGATGTTCCCAGAGTCTCACCTGGTCCACCGTGCTGTGCTGATGCTGCTGAAGACGTCCTCCCATCACAGAGTACACACTGATCCGTCCATCAAACGATGCGGCCGAAAGGAGGGCGGGGTTACGAGGACACCACTGCACATCGAAACACCACTGATTGGCTGTCGGCAGCTCGTAAATCACCTGAAACACCAGAGACGAGGCATGACACGGAATCCAAAGACCCTACACTGATATATATATATATATATATATATATATATATATAAAATTTATTATTATTTAGTTATTTAATCAATATTTTAATAATAATAAAATGCTGATTTTATAATACAATTACTAAATTTATTTTATATATTATTTTAGTTATTAGTTACATATTCTATATTTTAATAATATATATATATATATATATATATATATATATATATATATATATATATATATATATATATATATTAAATAGCTATGCTAAGCCGTAATATGCATATTGCAATTTTATGATGTTATTTATTCTATGAAATAATGATAATAATAATACATTATAGATTTTCTAATATATTATATATGATTATTAATAAAATATATTATTTTGCTATAAATTAACACCACTTTAATTTTTTATTAATTTAATAAAATGAAAGGTTATTTTTTTCATTATTTATTTTTCATTAGGTTATTTTTTGTGAAAGTGAATCTTTAAAAGAAACAGAAAAAAATATTAACCACACAAAAATGACAGTAGATACATTTATCCCTAATAATAATAATAATAATAATATTAATAGTACATTACATTATAAATAATAACAAATAATAATATGCATTATTTAAAAAAAAAAACACCTTTAACAGATCTATTAATTTTTTTAGTATTTTAAAAATGTAACAACATTTTATTTTGTTTGTTCATACTGTTAAAACTAATCATATAAAAAAAGACACGTAACAAGTCACTTTGGATCTAAGTGTCGGACACAAAAAATAAAAAATAAAACCCATCAGAAAAGCAGCAGGTGTGAGTGACGCACCTCTCCGGTGTTTGGGTTCCAGCACAGGATCCGGTTGTCTTTCCCGCTGCTCAGAAGCAGCTCTGGATCGGCTTGACTCCACGAGATGGACAGAATCCCTCTGGAACAGTGAGAAGAGCAGACGTGAGCTGAAGGAATCAGCTGAATCGGACACGGTCTGTCGGTGTGAGTCTCTACCTGGTGTGGCTCTCCAGGACTTTGAGCGGAGAGGTGGCGAACCGAAGGTCCCACATCTGTATGACCGGAAGTCTGTCGTCCTCCGATGCCAGAACCAGCTGAGTGGCCACATCTGGATGCCACAACATCCCCGAGCAGTGCATCTGACACACACACACACACACAGCAGGTTCACAACATGCCTGATGTCCTCTGCTTTCCTCCAGCGCTGAAGGGTGTGCATGCTCTCACCCGGTTGCTGTGGTCACTGATTTTGATGATGGGCTCGTTCTTCCTCAGATCCCAGACGATGGCTTTCCCGCTGGGGTTTGCGGACGCAAGGATGTGCTGCACCTGACTGTTCCACGCCACCACGCTAACATCCTCCGCCGGCTAACACACGACAGATCAGCACAACACACACAACACTCACACACCGTCACACAACTGTGTTAGGGAGCAACCCACTCTTCAGTCAGATCGAGGTTAATCAAAACCCAAACAATATGAGAAAATACATCTATTTTAATATTTACTGACCTCTTGATATATACCCATTTAGCCAATCATAATATTAAATTTAACTCATTTATAGATATATTTAGCCCATTTAGCCACCTATTATATTAAAATATTTACATTTTAATATTTAGGGACCTCATATATGTCCATACAAATGTCCATTTAACCAGTTCAGTAAAAAAAAAAAAAAAATCTAATTATAATAAAAATAAAAACAATTGTTAGAAATACTTTGAAAAAAATATTTAGTGACCCCATACAGATCTATACCAGTTTATTTACCCATTATAATATAAGTGACCTCATATCTATCCATATCCATTTATACACCCATCATAAAATTTAAATCATCACGTTTTAATCATCAATGACCTCATATCTATATATAAACCCAGTTAGACACACATTATAATGTTAAAATACATAAATATTTAGTGAACTCATACAATATGTCTATCTATACCCATTATAATATTAACATGTATACATTTTTAGTAATATGCACAACACAAAACCCATCCAAAACAAGCAAACACACTCGTGTTTTCAGGTAGTAACCCATTGTTTAGTGAGATGTATGGTTAGAGAAGAGGTCAATCCAAACCCAAACCACCACAAACCCTCACAAGAACCAACGAGCTTCTCTTACCTCACAGAGCTGAAGATACAGAGACAGATGCAGTCACTTTCTGAACACTGACACAACAATAACCCAACAGAAGAAAGCCAGGCTCCTACCTGAGACTTAGCGCCCGGGGTCATGGGGTTACTGAAGTTGTTCAGGTCCCAGATGTATATTTCTGAATCGCTGGCTCCGGAGGCGATCAGGTTGCTCTGATGTGGAGGAAGCACACGTGTGTTTGTGAAAGCGGGACGGATGTGATGGGATCTGAAGAGAGAGTCTGAGCTCTACCTGGAAGCGGTTGTAGTCGAGCGCTCGCACGGGGCCCGTGTGTTTGAGGGACTGTCCGATCACCGCGTCCTCTCCTGCGCTGAGAATAACATCAGGGCTGAAGACGGTGACGCTTCCGCTCTCACTGCCTCCGATGAGACGCCCAGACGAACCCTTCACCTCCAGATCGAACGCCACCCAGATCAGACTGTGAAACCTGCACACACACACACACACACACTTCAACTCATGTCTGATTCTTTTCTGCTACAAAAGAAAAAACAATAAATGCACAACTCCCATGTTCATTAGATATGTTAAAAGTTAAATATTATTTATCATTATATTAAGATAAGCAGCAGTTTGAGTGATAACAGCAGCAAATTCCATTTGTGTGTCAACTTGTAAAACGACAAACTGATTAGACTTCAGTGAGAGTGACACACGACACACAAGTGTCAGAAACATGTTCACACACGTGTGTTTGATCACACAGAACTCATTCACACACCTGACTCATTCTCTAAAGCAAAGCTGCTGTTCAACCGGTATTTCTGCTATTCTGTCACCGCTGTGGGGAAGCACTACTAATATAAAGATAAATTCACCTTCGAGGAAGAGATAATCACCAAACTAGTGCAACTCTATTACTTTGTGTCAAAACTAAGTAGATGTTTGAAATGTTTTCTGTCCAGCTCAGTGTGGAGAGAGATGATAAACACACCCAGACATCATTCACACAACTCAACCAGATCTGCACATGTTCTGAGTGTGTGTCTGTGCTAAAGTCATGGAGATCATGCTAGAATGCAAGGTTAATTTGCATTTTCATTTTTTTTTTTTTTTTATGAAAGACGCTGTTCTTTTGAACTTTCTGTTCATCTGTGAATCCTGAAAAATAAAATGCATCACAGTTTTCACAAAAATATTAATGTATTCAACACTGATAATCAGAAATGTTTCTCGAGTGGCAAATCATCATATTAGAATGATTTCTGAAGATCACTGAAGACTGGAGTAGTGATGCTGAAAATACAGCGCTGCATCACTGAAATAAATTACACTTTAATAGATATTCACACAGAAAACAGTTATTTTAGATTCTAATAATATTTAACATTTTTACTATATTTTTTACCTAATAAATGCATCCTTGGTAAACATAACAGACTTAAAAAACATGAAAAACCTTGCAATGCCCAAACTTCTGAACGGTACTCTGTATAATCCACATCATATGGCAGCGGTACTGTATGATATTCCAAACACAGTCCAAGTTTCCAGAAGAACTGACCTGTTGGAGGTGGGCAGAGTTCCTCTGAGCTTCATGTCCATAGATGTATCAGCGAAATCTACCTCGAAGATCTCCAGAGCGGCGCTGGTGTTGAAGGATGCGTCCAGCTGCTGTGCTGCTGTACCTGGAGACACGAGACAGTGAAGAAGACCAGAATACTCCAGAATTACTGATGCATCTGAAGAAGGACAAGTACGAGATAACACACAGGTGCACAGTTACCTAAGGCCAGGTACGTGGGGTGCTTCGCCGCAGGACTCCATGCCTGTGTCGCTGTCCTGAGTATCTCCTTCACCCTCATCTTCCTCTGAAACCCTGAAGAGACAATCTGTATTCATTAAATTACACATACAAGGAATTTGTTTTCGTGACAGAAGCTTCCACAGTGCATTAAATATAGAACGACAACATACAAATGGACAATTTATAGGTATATTATGTACAAATACGAAATGCAAACTAAGTTTGTAATTAAACTAAGTGAATTAACAACGTCAGACCAACCTAAAGAACCCGTTTCTTATAATTACGTTGAATCAATACACTTAACACATTAGCGCAACAATCCTGACAGAATCAAATCAATGTCAAACACATCCTATATTACGTCTCAGACTCCTAGTTTCAGATTATTTTTTCATCATCATAAACTATGTGTGAGATAAATGTCTTAGGAAGCCAATATTAGAGTAGAAATGTGTTGATATAATCACAGTTTGTTCCTGATCGAGTGCTGTTAGCGTTAGCATAAACCCGCTGCTCACTGTCTTTGCGCGCCACAAACCGACAAAACACACGGATGAGATCGAGATCACACACAATCTAACATCACAAGCTTGACTTAATCCTAAAAACGTCAGATTACAGCGAGTGTTGTGTGTGTACTCACGGTTGTTTGTGATTATTAGTCTCGTTTGTGTGTTGAAGAGAGTTTTACGGCGCTCCTCGCGCGTCACTCATGGGGAATGTAGTCCAGGCGGGGAATTGTAGTCCAGTACGGAAGCGGGCGATGGACAATATTTACGAAACGAGGAGGACTGCTCGACTGGATTTATGTTTATACTAATGCCAACATCGCTTAAATTAAGCCAAAAGTGCCCATTATATGAAAAAGCCATCTACACACAAATTATTATTTAACACTTAATGCTGTTCTTATTAAATGCATTTTATTTAGAACTTTTAGTTCAAAGACTGACTACTGACATCCCATCTGATGTTAAAAGGTAATAAAAAATTTATATATGCATGTAACTAACACACATCTGAACAGCAGACACTCCACTTCCATGAAACAAAAAAAAAAATTGTTTCAAAAATGTTATTTATATCATTATTAATAATTATACTACATAATGAAATGCTGATGATAGTTTAAGGTCTCATTTGAATGAAAGGCAAGAAATGGTAAATCCGACAGACGAGATTTAAGTAAACTTTATTAGAGAGACAGAAATATACACAAGTTTTGAAACAGAGAGGTTTCTAGCATTAGATTTCATAATGTTTGACAAGTTCTGGTTCTTTCTCAGGATCTCCGCCTCTCTCCAGATACAGGTCGCTGTACGGATACTGTTTAGGAGCCTGGAAACAGAAAGACACTGATGATTAGACTCATGCATGACAGCTGTGGAAAACAATGCTTTATAATAGTATATGCAATATAATGCTAGATTAACTCTGGTGAACCACTTTTCTAATCAAGCTAAAAATGTTTGCAATTCCTAGTTTGCCACTGATGCAGAAATAACATACTTCTCTTTGAAATATTCTGTAAATTAACTATTTCTCTTCTGTGCAGCTCATATGGTTCTCCCTGGACTCACCACGGGCTGATAGCTGGGGAACATCTCGCCCAAACCAAACATCAGCATCATGAACCCCACGAACCCCAGCAGCTGGTTCCTCATGGTCCTCCAATCCACGGGACTCGGAGACGTGTCAACCCTGTTCCTGATGTACATGTCAAAGTCCCAGTGTATCTAAATAAACATCACAAAACATCCACTTTCTCAAGTCTGAATCAGGAGAGAAATCTCCACAGATCATGCACAGTTTTCCCAAGTGTTAACTATGCAAATGACAAGTAAATGCCTCTTGACTTGTTTACAAGCCAAAACAGTGCATGCGGTCAAGTGTCAAAAAACAGAAAAATGGCTTTGTAAATGTATGCATGCACTTGTGTGGATGCATCAAACAGAAACCAGGATTTAAAGGATGAGTGTTAAAGTCACCGGCTCTCCCCAGTTCCTCCTGAAATCTGGATGGTCCCACTGAGTCCAGGGGTCTCTCTCTTGTTGCGATCGCTCCGGGAGCATGGGGTAATCACCGTACCTGAGTAACAACAGAGATAATACATCATCAGACATTCATCTTCCTGGAAACACAATACCATATTCAGTCAAAGTGTGCAGTCCAACGCTCACCCCATGCCATCATCAGGATAAGGTTTGTAATCTTCCAGCGTCATGTTGTATTTCTTGGCTGCTGCTGCCATCTCCTCTGGGGTTCTGGGGTACGGACCGGGTAAGATGTCCTTAGAAGGACCAGATGCTGTAACACAGACACACACATTAGTATGATTACACATTACACACAATAACAAGAAGAGAAATCTGACAAACACAGTCTGAGCTCTCTTTAGACACACATAAACACTAACATTATCAAGTATACACTTGAATTTCAGATAGTTAGTTTAATAACGTTAAATTATTAAATATACATAATATTAAAAAAAAACATGCATACTATGTTATATAATACACAATATCTGATGCACACAAGGCTAACAAAATTGCACATTTTGAACAAACACACTTATCAGTTAATCCGAATGCAAAGCAGTTAACAATTAATTACATTTGTTTACAATCACGTAAAAACCCTATCAAGGGTTAGCTTAGCATGTTAGCTCCACAGCCTTTACTTGAAGGTTATCATTCATTAGATACTATAATACGCCGTTTAATAGCGTATATTCCCATAATGTAAAATAGCAGAAGTGTAAGACAGCACCTGATCTTGTTCCGATGATAATGTTTGAGATTCCCGGTGTTTTTCCTTTAGTTAGAGCTCGGGTCAGGAGAGCCGCTCTGAAGGCCGCCATCCTGACTGGATCCTGACTGAGGGCAGCGCGCATGCGCGGACTGAGGTCACCGATTCGCGCAGAGGACACGCCCCAATGAAGCTGCAGCAGCAAGCGACTGCAAATTCCAAAAAAATGTTAAATATAAATAAATTTGATTTTACACAATAACACATTGTTTTGTATAAATGTGAAGTCAAAAAGGTTTTAAGAGTCACTTTTATGATGGTGATAATGATGATTATTAATTGTTATTTGAACATCTTATTGCAAATTGTACACAAGAACATTCAACAACATTAGGCATCATAAATAATACAAATAATCAACATAAATAATAATTAGGCTTTTATACTCACAGCAGTAATAGCAACAATAAAGGGGTAAAACTAAAGGAGCACAAATCAACAGAAGTACAAAAAAAACATAAAATAAATACATAAAATTATTAATACAAAATAATAATGAGATATTTTGAGACAGAGAGGCGATAGAGAGTTTCAAACTTTCTATTTAGTATATAATAAAGTGAAAAAATATATATTATGTATTATACAATTAAAAAACCTTGCTACATGTAGGTTAACCTAACTGAGAATTGTTATAACATTTGCATATTATTATCATATGATTTCTGCTACATTATTAAATTTTAATGTAATGTAAATGTAAAATACTTATTAAAGCTCTGAAACATTTTCACAAACTCACAAAGAAATATATTAAAGGAGGGCTTACATTTTTGTTTCCATTTGCATGCATGAACATTTTAATTACACTCGAATATGTTTGATATTATTATAGTCATTTAATTGTTACTTATTCCAAATGTATATTAAAATTATAATTATTAGCCTAATTCGTTCATTTGTTCAAAACATTTTTTTTTTAAATCTGGTATTGAATTTTGATTCTCTTTCAAAGCTATACTTTTCAAGACATCCACACGATGGCAACATTGTTAGGATAACTATTCTTAATTAGTCACCTACTGGTAGTTTTGTTTTCATTTGTATTTACTTATTTATTTATTTTTACAAACATATTCTGTAAATTATGCATTTACCATGTTTAGCCCGCAGCATATGGATCCAGAAAAGTGCCTGTATTTGCACTGTTGAAAGGAATACTTTAGCCAAAACTGAAATTGTGCTGTAAATGTGTTCACCCTCAGGCCATCCTAGATTAGGATGAATTTGTTTTGTAGAAATGTAGCACTGCATCAGTGTCTCATCAATGGATGCTCTGCAGTGAATGGGTGCCGTCAGAATGAGAGTCCAAACAGCTGATAAAAACATCACAATAATCCACAGCACTCCAGTCCATCAGTGAACATCTGGAGAAGACAAAAGATGAAACAACAAAAGATTTGCATTGTTTTGCTGTGGAATTTAGCCTCTGATTCTTCACATAATCTTCTTTTGGCAATAAAAAAACTAAACAAACTTGCTTTCACCTTGTCCTCTTGACATTACTCTATTTTTATTTCAGGTCAAGCACTAAATGTGTGAGCATTTTTGAGGAAAACACACATTTAATGCACAATTTAGCCAGAGTTTTAGATATATTTTCAGTAATTTTCGCTGCTGTTTTGACTGTATAACCCTTCTGTTTGGCTTCAGCCTTAATAAAGAAGTTTTGTTCTCATAGCCGAAAATCCTGTGGTGTTTCTGACATGAGATTGTGTCCGAGCTGAACATGAGCTGAATGTCTATTCATGTTCATTTGTTGAACTTAAGACGCAACTCTAATGTTGATTAAATTTACATGCATTGACATCCTGATTAATATTCCCTGGTTAAAACTATATTTTTGTTTCAAGAAAGCAGGCTAAAGCTGGCATATGTCGATGCTAATTGGAATTGTGCATTTTATGTAAACACTGGATATTCATATATACAGTTGTGCTCATAAATTTACATAACGCTTACAGAATAGAGAATACTCACTTAGAGAGACCTTTTTGTTGTCAGGATGCATTCAAGTATTACGTAATTATTCAGTTATAGTATTCTATTCAGTTGTACAAAAAATAAATTCCTAAAAATGCATTTCATATCAGAGTCTTCAATGTTTCTGAATTTCCAGAAAAAAATATTTTTTGTGAATATTTTTTCAGATTTTTTTCAGAATATATATATATATATATATATATTCAAAAAAAAATTTTTTTAGATATATATATATATATATATATATATATATATATATATATATATATATATATTAAAGTAACATAAAAGAATACAGAAGTCATTTCTCGAGTCCATGAGTTTTATCACTGAGGTGATATATAAAAGTATTTTTTACAGACGTCCACATGAGAAACAAATGCTGTCCAAACAGGGTTTAAGACATCATTACTTGTCAATTGTCAGTTTAAATTATTAATTTCTTGAAAAAAATGAAGGTTCTCTTCTCTGTCTTTGTGCATCACTTTGGATGGATTTCACTGGATTATTTGCAGTGCATTCTGGGATTGCTTTCTCAGGCACATGTAATGCTGATCCATCACAGGAGCCCTTGCCTTAAAATGCTGCATGTGATTATTAGTTCCAGTTTGTTCCAGACAGTTGATGGATTTCTGGTGCAGCTGTCTGAAGGCAGATCCTGTGAAAACAGTCCAGATGTGTTTGTGAAAGTGCAGGTGATCACACACACACACACACACACACTGAGAGAACAGGTGTGAGTCTGACAGGTAACGTGAGTGTGAGAATCTGCTTTAAGTCGCTCAGAGCTTTATTTAGCCGTTGGACTCATGATAAACCCATCGAGACACACAAGATCTTCATCTAGAAAGGTGATATTATTCTTGCCAAGCTCTGATTTCTGAGAGATGCACGGAGACAACAGCAATGCTGTGTTTGATTTGAGCTCTTTTCACTCATAAAGAGTTATACTCGTGAATTTAGAGGTATAATATTGCACTGATTCCCAGGCTCATCTGTTATCTAGCAAACTCTGGACTGTGCCAGCTTCAGCCGAGTATTCAGACAGAATTATTCCTTGTCTGTTATTTATTTTTTCGTGCCATTCGGAATAAGGTATTCAGCTTCAGGCACACCCCATTTACATATTTTAATTTTACATGCAACATATAGATAAGGTCATAGAAAGTAGCCGCTACATGCAATATTGTAATCCTTAAATTCACTTCGTACTTGCAAACACTTTGTATGCATTATGGTTAAAGGGTTAGTTCACCCAATTATCAAAGTTATGTAATTAATAACTCAGGGTGAGTTATTATAACATAACTTTGATAATTGGGTGAACTAATGTCGTTCCAAACCAGTAACAAACAAAATATTGACTCATTCTCGAGTCAAGAACCGGTTGCATCGGTTTTTGGATCACTGGTAGTTTTTTTTTTTTGGACAGTTCGATTCAATAAACCGGTTGAAGAAAACGGTTCTTTTGCTCTCGACGTAATGGCGTCATTGGCGATGATTGCCCTTGATTCAAGCCTTCGGTTTACCCCATAGACAGTAAAAGACGCGTGCTCATAACACTAGCACAGAATCAATCACCAAAAGAATCAGGTCGGTTCAGACGCTCTGTGTGTCGGTCTGCTTCACGCTGAATCACACATGCGCAGTATCATCAGCTCTTCGGTTCACGAATCAGACACGTCTGACAGAAACTGTTCTTCAATCGTGAACGAGTCAGTCTGTTGTTCATTATCTGGCTTGGTGTTCATCTTCAGTTCTCTCTTCACAGCAGTTCAGTCAGTGTACTGTTTGAGTGCATGCATTACTTCGGGATATTGGTTAGTTTGAACTCCGAGGGAGTGTCAGCCACATTAAAAAAGTGAACAGCTTAAGTTATTTGTGGATTAATGCGTATTAGAGACGCGAACAGGTTAAAACGATTCAGTTTGATTTGGTGAACGGGTTCAAGAAGATCTGGTTACATCGAATTATTAGTTCACGAACCGGATATCACAAACTGCTTTGTTTTGAACTCTCTCACAACAGACACGGAAGAGAAGACAATGCTGAATAAAGTCGTTGTTTTTGCTATTTTTGGGCCAAAATGTATTTTCAATGCTTCAAAATATTCTAACTGCCCCTCTGATGTCACATGGACTACTTTGATGATGTTTTTCTTACCTTTCTGGACATGGACAGTAGACCGTACACACAGTTTCAAATGGAGGGACTGAGAGCTCTCAGACTAAATCTTAAATATCTTAAACTGTGTCCTGAAGATAAACAGAGGTCTCACAGGTTTTGAACAACATGAGGGTGAGTTATTAATGACATAATTTTGATTTTTGAGTGAACTATCCATTTAATGCATGCTCGAGTAGTTGATTGTTTCCAACAGCTCTGACTAGTGGCTGAAGTAGTCGATCACTCAACTAGTCTATGCAAGCCCTAATTTAAATATAGCTAAAATTAATTGATTGCAACCACTTACCATAATATCTTAGTAAATTCAATACATTTTCAGTGCAAAATATCAGAATTACTTTATTGAACCAAACTGAGAAAGTTGCAATGGAAAGTAGGGCAGTCTCAACCTCACGAAAAACGCCATGGCTCGGAAAAAGTTGCTTTTATCTTCATTCAAATTTGAGGGGAACGTTCCGCTCATCATAAAGAACACATTACAGTGTGTCATTTTTTTGTGCTTAGGCCCTAATAATGACTACTGGTTAGGCTGCAACCCTCTACGGACACCTTGGCAATTGAACAGCCAATGGTCTTATGAAATGCGGTGTAGTTTGCAAGAGCAAGTTTGTTGCAGAATTGCAACTGAAGTGCAAAGCAGCACTTGTGTTTAAAGGTATGGTTACAACGTTTAAGGTATATTAACAAAAGCTTCAAGTTGTTACTTGGTCTAAGCATGCATCCATGTTCAACGAACATTGCCACAGAAGCACACTTCTATAAGCCCTTGCATATTTTATTACTTGCAGTTTTCAAAATTCATGAAGTGTTTCTAAAGCACCAAATTGGCATATTAATGATGTATTCTGGCTGGAGTAAAGGCTGCAGGCAACTCCACTTTGCCAAGAATAAAAAGGTAATTTATAAAAAAAAAAAAAAAAAAAAAAAGTAGTGATAAAACGGTCAGAAAACAAAAATGCCAACTCAAAATAAAGCAATTGTTTTTTATTTGAGATGGTGGTAGTTGGGGGAAGAGACAGAAACCATTCACTTGGCATCTTTTCCCTGGTTTGCTTAAATGGTTTAGAGCACTGAATTGGAAAAGATCTCCAGTAAGTGTCATGCAAAATTCCCATGACCATTTCCTTGACCACATCCCTGACAATTCCCTCGAATGCTTCCCTGGCCAATACCACTTCCCCATTAACTTTCCTGGCCTATACTGCTGCCCTGGCTGTTTCCCTGGCCAACACCATGACCAATTCCGGTGCCCTGGCTGCTACCTTGGCCCACTACGCTATCCTGGCCCACACCTTGATCCACTACGCTATCCTGGCCCACACCTTGATCCACTACGCTATCCTGGCCCACTACGCCATCTTGGCCCACTACGCTATCCTGGCCCACACCTTGAGCAACACCACTACCCTGGCCCCGTCCGCTGCCCTGGCCCTGTCCACTTCCCTGGCCCATACCATGACCAATACCGGAGCCCTGGCTGCTTCCCTGGCCAACTCCACTGCCCTGGTCCACACCTTGGCCAATTCCACTGCCCTGACCTCGTCCACTACCCTGGCCGATACCAGTACCCTGGCTGCTTCCCTGGCCCACAACGCTGCCCTGACCAACAACGCTGCCCTGGCTCACACCTTGGCCAATACCGCTGCCCTGGCTCACACCTTGGCCAATTCCGCTTCCCTGGCCCCGTCCGCTGCCCTGACCCACACCTTGGCCAAGTCCGCTGCCCTGGCCCCGTCCGCTGCCCTGACCCACACCCTGGCCCCGTCCGCTGCCCTGGCCCACACCTTGGCCAACTCCGCTGCCCTGGCCCACACCTTGGCCAATACTGGTGCCCTGACTGCTGCCCTGGCCAACAACGCTGCCCTGGCTCACACCTTGGCCAATTCCACTGCCCTGGCCCAGTCCGCTGCCCTGGCTCACACCTTGGCCAATACTGGTGCCCTGACTGCTGCCCTGGCCAACAACGCTGCCCTGGCTAACACCTTTGCCAATACTGGTGCCCTGGCCAACAACGCTGCCCTGGCTCACATCTTGGCCAATACTGGTGCCCTGACTGCTGCCCTGGCCAACAACGCTGCCCTGGCTAACACCTTGGCCAATTCCACTGCCCTGGCCCCGTCCGCTACCCTGGCCCACACCTTGGCCAATAACGGTGCCCTGACTGCTGCCCTGGCAAACAACGCTGCCCTGGCTCACACCTTGGCCAATACTGGTGCCCTGACTGCTGCCCTGGCCAACAACGCTGCCCTGGCTCACACCTTGGCCAATACTGGTGCCCTGACTGCTGCCCTGGCCAACAACGCTGCCCTGGCCCACACCTTGGCCAACTCCACTGCCCTGGCCCACACCATGACAAATACCGGGGCCCTGGCTGCTTCCCTGACCCACACCTTGGCCAATTCCGCTTCCCTGGCCCCGTCTGCCGCCCTGACCCACACCTTGGCCAATTCCACTTCCCTGGCCCCGTCCGCCGCCCTGACCCACACCTTGGCCAATTCCGCTTCCCTGGCCCCGTCCGCCGCCCTGACCCACACCTTGGCCCCGTCCGCTGCCCTGACCCACACCCTGGCCCCGTCCGCTGCCCTGACCCACACCTTGGCCAAGTCCGCTGCCCTGGCCCCGTCCGCTGCCCTGACCCACACCCTGGCCCCGTCCGCTGCCCTGGCCCACACCTTGGCCAACTCCGCTGCCCTGGCCCACACCTTGGCCAACACCTTGGCCAATACTGGTGCCCTGACTGCTGCCCTGGCCAACAACGCTGCCCTGGCTCACACCTTGGCCAATACTGGTGCCCTGACTGCTGCCCTGGCCAACAACGCTGCCCTGGCTCACATCTTGGCCAATACTGGTGCCCTGACTGCTGCCCTGGCCAACAACGCTGCCCTGGCTCACACCTTGGCCAATTCCACTGCCCTGGCCCAGTCCGCTGCCCTGGCTCACACCTTGGCCAATACTGGTGCCCTGACTGCTGCCCTGGCCAACAACGCTGCCCTGGCTAACACCTTTGCCAATACTGGTGCCCTGGCCAACAACGCTGCCCTGGCTCACATCTTGGCCAATACTGGTGCCCTGACTGCTGCCCTGGCCAACAACGCTGCCCTGGCTAACACCTTGGCCAATTCCACTGCCCTGGCCCCGTCCGCTACCCTGGCCCACACCTTGGCCAATACTGGTGCCCTGACTGCTGCCCTGGCCAACAACGCTGCCCTGGCTCACACCTTGGCCAATACTGGTGCCCTGACTGCTGCCCTGGCCAACAACGCTGCCCTGGCTCACACCTTGGCCAATACTGGTGCCCTGACTGCTGCCCTGGCCAACAACGCTGCCCTGGCTCACACCTTGGCCAATACTGGTGCCCTGACTGCTGCCCTGGCCAACAACGCTGCCCTGGCTCACACCTTGGCCAATACTGGTGCCCTGACTGCTGCCCTGGCCAACAACGCTGCCCTGGCCCACACCATGACCAATACCGGGGCCCTGGCTGCTTCCCTGACCCACACCTTGGCCAATTCCGCTTCCCTGGCCCCGTCCGCCGCCCTGACCCACACCTTGGCCAATTCCGCTTCCCTGGCCCCGTCCGCCGCCCTGACCCACACCTTGGCCAACTCCGCCGCCCTGGCCCACACCTTGGCCAACTCCGCTGCCCTGGCCCACACCTTGGCCAACTCCGCTGCCCTGGCCCACACCTTGGCCAATACTGGTGCCCTGAATGCTGCCCTGGCCAACAACGCTGCCCTGGCTCACACCCTGGCCAATACTGGTGCCCTGACTGCTGCCCTGGCCAACAACGCTCCCCTGGCTAACACCTTGGCCAATTCCACTGCCCTGGCCCAGTCCGCTGCCCTGGCTCACACCTTGGCCAATACTGGTTCCCTGGCCCCGTCCGCTGCCCTGGCTCACACCTTGGCCAATACTGGTGCCCTGACTGCTGCCCTGGCCAACAACGCTGCCCTGGCTCACACCTTGGCCAATACTGGTGCCCTGACTGCTGCCCTGGCCAACAACGCTGCCCTGGCCCACACCTTGGCCAACTCCACTGCCCTGGCCCACACCATGACCAATACCGGGGCCCTGGCCAATTCCCCTGCCCTGGCCGACGCCACCAATACCGTGGCCAATACTGCTGCCCCGGCCAATTCCACTTCCCTGGCCAATGCCGCGACCAATACTGTTGCCCTGGCCAATTCCACTTCCCTGGCCAATGCCGCGACCAATACTGTTGCCCTGGCCAATTCCACTTCCCTGGCCAATGCCGCCAATTTCGCGACCAATACTACTACCCTGGCCAATTCCACTTCCCTGGCCAATGCGGCGACCAATACTGCTGCCCTGGCCAATTCCACTTCCCTGGCCAATGCTGCCTCCCTTGATGCTGCCCTGGCCAATTCCACTTCCCTGGCCAATGCCGCCAATACCGTGACCAATACTACTACCCTGGCCAATTCCACTTCCCTGGCCAATGCTGCCTCCCTTGATGCTGCCCTGGCCAATTCCACTTCCCTGGCCAATGCCGCCAATACCGTGACCAATACTACTACCCTGGCCAATTCCACTTCCCTGGCCAATGCTGCCTCCCTTGATGCTCCCCTGGCGAACACCGCCAATACCGTAACCAATACTGCTGCCCTGGCCAATTCCACTTCCCTGGCCAATGCCACGACCAATACTACTTCCCTGGCCAATGCCGTGACCAATACTACTTCCCTGGCCAATGCCGCGACCAATACTGTTGCCCTGGCCAATTCCACTTCCCTGGCCAATGCCGCCAATTTCGCGACCAATACTACTACCCTGGCCAATTCCACTTCCCTGGCCAATGCGGCGACCAATACTGCTGCCCTGGCCAATTCCACTTCCCTGGCCAATGCTGCCTCCCTTGATGCTGCCCTGGCCAATTCCACTTCCCTGGCCAATGCCGCCAATACCGTGACCAATACTACTACCCTGGCCAATTCCACTTCCCTGGCCAATGCTGCCTCCCTTGATGCTGCCCTGGCCAATTCCACTTCCCTGGCCAATGCCGCCAATACCGTGACCAATACTACTACCCTGGCCAATTCCACTTCCCTGGCCAATGCTGCCTCCCTTGATGCTCCCCTGGCGAACACCGCCAATACCGTAACCAATACTGCTGCCCTGGCCAATTCCGCTTCCCTGGCCAATGCCACGACCAATACTACTTCCCTGGCCAATGCCGTGACCAATACTACTTCCCTGGCCAATGCCGCGACCAATTCCACTTCCCTGGCCAATGCCGTGACCAATTCCACTTCCCTGACCAATGCCGTGACCAATTCCACTTCCCTGGCCAATGCCACCAATACCGTGACCAATACTACTTCCCTGGCCAATGCCGTGACCAATACTACTTCCCTGGCCAATGCCGTGACCAATTCCACTTCCCTGGCCAATGCCACCAATACCGTGACCAATACTACTTCCCTGGCCAATGCCGTGACCAATTCCACTTCCCTGGCCAATGCCACCAGTACCGTGACCAATTCCACTTCCCTGGCCAATGCTGCCCTGGCCAATTCCACTTCCCTGGCCAATGCTGCCTCCCTTGATGCTGCCCTGGCCAATTCCACTTCCCTGGCCAATGCTGCCTCCCTTGATGCTGCCCTGGCCAATTCCACTTCCCTGGCCAATGCCGCCAATACCGTGACCAATACTGCTGCCCTGGCCAATTCCACTTCCCTGGCCAATGCCACGACCAATATTACTTCCCTGTCCAATGCTGCCTCCCTTGATGCTGCCATGGCCAATTCCACTTACCTGGCCAATGCCACGACCAATACTGCTGCCCTGGCCAATTCCACTTCCCTGGCCAATGCCACGACCAATATTACTTCCCTGTCCAATGCTGCCTCCCTTGATGCTGCCATGGCCAATTCCACTTCCCTGGCCAATGCCACGACCAATATTACTTCCCTGTCCAATGCTGCCTCCCTTGATGCTGCCTTGGCCAACGCCACCAATACCATGACCAATACTGCTGCCCTGGCCAATGCCACCTCCCTTGACACTGCCCTGGCCAATGCCACTTGCCTGGCCCCTTACTTGACAACTTGCCTGACCGCTTCCCTGACCACGTGGTTCACTGCATGCAAAGCCACCAGTGGCGGGGCAACATTTCTGTGTGGCAGGACACTGGCCATCATGGAAACAACCTTCAGCACACAGTGGAATCATCTCCGGTATGGGGCATTGCCCTGGCTTCACTGTGTAAACAGATAGTCAGCTTTAGTTTGTGTTTTGTTTTTATGGAGCTTTAGATTCCATTATTAACGGAAACTAACTGAAAACAGGCAGCACACAAACAGGACCACAGTCAAATCGACAGCATTTGTGTCCTCCAGGGCAGTCGTCATCAGAGGTACATCCTCGATGGGATGGCACGACCGTCAGCGTCGCCGGACAGTAACCATCCAGTAGAGAATAAGACGATCATGGGGAGTTGGGGGACTACGGTTTCAGCATTTGTGATTCAAGGATTTCACAAGGAGTCACGAACCCAAATTTTACAGATTTGTATGATTCAAATCAAGTGCTTTATAATCTAATACCCATTCATAAACTGTTAAATTACATTCAAAAGACAGAGTCGCTAATTTCTGCATTTCTTCAGGCAGTGTAAAAAAAAAAAACCTGATCTTCTCACCTGTGGTTCGTCTTTGATTAGCATGAGTTATGCTCAAGTATCCGATCAAACACAATAAAACAGCAGTCAATGAGAAATACACTCGAGCGGCCATCCTCTCGGCCTGCAATCTCACGATAACCTCTACTAGAAAATTTGCTGAATTAGTGCATCAGAAGAAGCCAACAGCACAGCACACAAAACTAAAACAAATAAGTGTTGTTGCAATATTAACATCTGTAAAATGGGGTTTTAAAGATTCAAGGAGAACATTTCACTTCCAGCACTGATCAAACTCACCTGCACGTAGCTTTCAAGTAATCTAAATTGCATAGATTAGCTTGTTCAGGTGTGTTTGATTTGGGTTGAATGAGCCAGGGGCATTTCTAGCCATTTGGTCAAGATTCCTCAAATCTTGTCCTGGAAGGCCAATGCGCTGCAGAATTTAGCTCCAACCCTGATCAATCTCACCAACCTGTGATTTTCTAATGACCCTGAAGACATTGATTAGCATGTTCAGGTGTGGTTGATTAGGGTTAAAGCTAAACTCTGCAGGAAAGTGGGCCAGATTTGAGGATTCCTGCCCTAGGTGAATTCCCTATTGGCTCCCCCCAGCCCAACCCCAGGCATTCCTGGCTGCTAAGAATTTTTTTTATCTCACATAAATGAATTGTTTTACATGTGGAATTGGATACATGTTTATACATTATCAATGACTACTTTTTGTATTTATCTGTTTTTTGTTCAATTGTTTTTTTTTTGTTGTTGTTGTTTGAAACATTAATTTAAAGTGTCAATTATTGCATTATTATTTCAGTCAAACCCATAAAAACCCTTTGTTTCCCCCCCAAAATTATAAAAGACTGAGCGGTTGCATAAAAGTAATCAGAATGCAATGTGTGAACCTCCCCTTTAAACAATACAACGCTATGAATGTTAGAGGGTATTTAAATGTTATTATAATAATAATAAAAATATTACTTTAGTTAAATTGCATATTTGTTCGGTGATAACTATGTAAAAAAAGAACGGTCTTATCTGTAAGAAGTTTGCAATCAAGCTCCGCCTACTTCCGGTTTTATCCACAGTTTCCCAAAAAATATGTTCACTGGAGTGATGCTGATGGAAATTCAGCTTTGCATCAAAGAAATACATTACATTTTAAAGGATATTAAAAATAGAAACCATTATTTTATATTTTATAACATTTTGCCAGATTAATGTTATTTCTTGTATTTTTGTTTGAATAAATGCAGCCTTGGTGAGCAGAAGAGACTTCTTTAAAAAACATTACAAGTCCTAATGATCCCAAATTTTGTACAGTACATTTCTTTGAAATCTTTACACTATATTGCATCTGTTTCCACCTCTGCATGAATATAAATGCATATATCTGTATTAAAAGTGAGTGTATTGTGTGTGTGTTTGTGTCAGGGTTTGTTTCGAGTCGCTCCATCTGCCTCAAAGCTGAAGAAGCTGAATGCAATGTAGAGAATCTTAAAACTCTATCAGCTCCATATTGCTGTTTTATATGCAGTTTCACAGCACAAGCCTGTTGAAGAAGGCCTGACTGCCGTTTGTGTTTTAACAGGTGTAATGCAGTGTCTTCAGTAGCAAACACAATCTAATGTGTTGAACTAGTTAAATTCGTTGTTAGATTTAATGTGTCATAAACAAACATGCAAGGGTTGGGTTGATGTGAAAGACAACAGGAGACGCACTTTTTCACTGGAGGAAGTGTTATTATAGATTATGGACTTGTATTTTAGTTAAAAAAACATTTTAATGATTAATTTGTTTCAGCTTTTTCAGTCCTGTCGGATTTTTATTTTCCGTCACTGATGTGTTTCATGCTCAATTTACACTTGAACAAACGGAGGCCAAATAAACAGCATCATTCGCTCAGAGAATTATTATTATTATTTTTTTTTTACATTTTGTTGTTTGATTTGAAGAGGCCCCGTGTGTCAAAATGTGTGTTTAATAAAATCAATAATTTTTAATGACATATATTTGTGCATGCATTTTGTTTTGGTTTGTTTACTTCTGAAATATGACGTATTTCTCAGTGAAAAAATATATTCAGCAAGATTATCCATCAGGATCCATAAAATATGTTTTTATACCAGAAGACCAGAGAAGACTTTGTTTCACATAATTCGCACCGGCAGATGGCGCTGCTGTAACATCTATCATCTATCTATCTATCTATCTATCTATCTATCTATCTATCTATCTATCTATCTATCTATCTATCTATCTATCTATCTATCTATCTATCAGCCCAGGTAATAAATTTAGGTAATAAAAATGTTGTGGGAAAATTGTTTTTAAATGTTTTTAAAATGTTGTAATGCCAACTTCGATTATTTATTAAAAGATTAGCCTAAAAAACGTTTCTTACAGTCTTCTAACTTTTTTATTTTTCACCCAAAAGATAAAGTTATTTGAACATTGTAGGAACGGTACATATGGAAGCCCACTTACGCCATGGAATAAAAAAGGTAATTGCACCTTTTATCTCACACTTTTTTTTTTTCACATTTGCGAGTTTACATCTCAGAATCGTTTCATATAAACTCGCAATTCAGATTTATTTTTCTAAGAATTGTGAAATATAAATGTACAAATGCGAGTTAGGCTATAAAGTCAGAATTGTGGAATATAAACTTGCAATTCTGACTTTGTTTCTCTTGACATATTTTTTTTAGAGATATTGGCCGATATATTTCATATTTCATTTTAGAAATGGAAGTCAAATTACAGTATTTTTATTTCCGCAGAAATGGTCTGTCAGTCTGTCTGTATACATAGACATAATAAATACTTATTAACATATTTATGATGTATAGTCCGTATACTGACAGTAGACTGTGAACTACATTTCCCATGATGCATCGATTCGCGCGTCTCAGCTGTGGAATGTGTGGAATGTGTTTCCTGTGTTTGGCTGCATCACGACTCCGTTCTAGCGATGGGAAGTTCGGATCATTTTACCGACTCGGACCTGTGAGTCTCGGTTCAGCAAAATGAACGAATCTTTTTTCGAGTCTTTTTGTTCATTTTTATAAAAAATGAACAAAACATGTCTACTAGTACACCCAAACGTTGATCACAATACAAACAATACAAAACTATAAAGCTATAATAAACAGAAAATATTAATTCATTTTTACCTGGGTCTTATGATTACCTCCCATAAGCTCTAACCACAGACTGGGTAAAAGAAGTTGTCCTGACAACAAATCTGTGTGTATATTCTTTTGTTATGATTTTAAGTGTTCTGCCTTAATGTTTTAATGTTTGTATTGTTTAATAATAAAAAAAAAACACTGTATAAAAGGCTTTAACCTATGGTTCAAATGGGTGCATAGTCATTATTATTATCACCATCATCATAAGCATTACTATTATAATTATTATTTTCTCTTACAGTTATTGCGTTTCTGGACTCAAATTGTAGCTTTTTACTTCTTACAGAGTGAATTCTGTCATGAAGGTTAATGCTGTAACAAAGGTCATAAAGAGTTGGTTGTTATTATTATTATTATTAAGTCTCTTTGGTCTGTCACGTGATGAATGAACGACTCGAAAAATCCAAAGAATCGTGAACTAATCAATTATCTCTCTGGGTCATCATATATTGACTGAAATATGTGAAAGACTAATTCCAGGACAGAACCTAGAGAATTCTGCGCATGCGCGACTGAACGAATCACATTCCGAGACGACTCGTTCTTCGCGAGTCACTTGAAAGATTCGTTCGAAATGAAGAACGAGCCATCAGCAGTCCGTTCTTCAGCTCGGTCTCCGCGCTTTCCCGTGAGTTTCGGCGGAGATCGTGAGTCGAATGAGCGGCTCTGAGGAGCTTCAGTGATGGCCGAGCCGCTGCTCAAACGAACCTTCTCCAGACTCCGGGCAAAAGAGCGATTCCGCCGCAAGACGGACCCCAAACTCACCGGTGAGACCCCCAGAGCTTTATTACAGGACAGCTGGAGTTTTGCAGAAGATGCTAAATAACGCAAATATATTGTTCTAAAATGCTAAAAACAGTTAGAGAGCTGTAGTGGTTACAGAAATGCTGTAGATATGTTACTTTTAAATAAGTTTAGTTTGAAAAAAAAAACTTTCTATATATTTAGGCTGTTATATAAGCTACTTTTTTACTAATTTCTACCAGTCAGAAGTTCGACGATTGTTTTTCGAAATGTTTGAATAGTTGTAATGTCGTAAAAAGTTACAAAACTGATATATAATAGATTTATGTTACATAAATAACACAATGAATAATAAAATAAAAATGAAATAATACCGTTCCTGCTCTGGACATTCATCATCAACTTATGGAGCTGATTTTAGAAACTGAGGAAATTTTTTTTTTTAGCAAATATATATATATATATATATATATATATATATATATATATATATATTTAAGTTAATTGTAGCAGATGGTGACAATGTGTCTCTTTCACTCTATGATTCAATTTATATCATTATGATTTATATTTTTCATTATAATACTTCACTATTTGCTCCAATTGTAAAAACCTAAAAATATATATATATTATTTTAGTTTTCTAAAGACGCTATTTATACGCCAAAATAGTTGTGTTCTTGTGTATATTTATATTTGTCTTCAAATCTCTCTTTTTTTATTTGCCTTTAGATCAGACATTTTTTTAAAATCATGAGTCAGTGTGTCCAAGTTTCTAGTTTAATAGATTCGTTTATTTTGTAGAAATGCTCATGTTGTGTATGTCACACTGAGAGCTCTGTGCTTCAGTATAAGGAGGCTTTAATGCTTCTTTCTCGTGTGATGAGGTTATTTTGACAGAACGACTGACAGCGAGTGACAAACGCTGCTGGATCTTGAGAAAACCTTTGTGAGTCAGTTACATAATGTGTTCATTCGAGAGGACAGCAGCTCTGCGTCATCATTGAACGCTGCTCGCATTCTGTGTTACACACACAGCATCACTGAGACATATAATTAACCCTTTAAAGCCTTACATATACAATAAAATATAATTTTTGGAAATTCTTAGCATTGCATATTACTAATCAAAAATTAAGTTTTGATATATTTACAGTAGGAAATTTACTAAATATCTTCATGTAACATGATCTTTACTTACTATCCTAATGATTCTTGGCATCAAAGAGAAATGTATAATTTTGACCCATACAATGTATCGTTGTCTATTGCTACAAACATCTC
Source organism: Carassius gibelio (assembly GCF_023724105.1). Lineage (NCBI taxonomy): Eukaryota > Metazoa > Chordata > Actinopteri > Cypriniformes > Cyprinidae > Carassius > Carassius gibelio. The sequence goes on along the minus strand of NC_068407.1, from coordinate 533,755 downwards.
TGTGCTACTAATGATCACGTTTATGTGAAATACGATACAGCAGGTTTTATAGGGTTAATTCATGTCCTTTTACAACCACACAGTCTGCTAGACGTTCACTTTAACCTGATTTCTATACCTCATGAATAACACGAGCGTTTAGAGGGAATCTCTTGTGTATTAATTTGTAGACTCTAACAAACATCACATTCAAACTCGAGGTGACTGTGTGTTGGTTTAGTCTGGTTTTATTTAATGTGCTCTCACAGACCGGTCTTTACTGCGATACCATACTACAGTACAGTACTGTAATTAGTACCATGTTTATGTAGTGTGTTATTGTTTGCATGACAATCCTGAGAATTTCTCGTCATGTATACTTTGGAAAGAGCAGCATCAACTTTCTGATAAGCATGTTAGTGTTTCTCTGAAGAGAGAAGGTCAGAGTGTTTGTTAAATGACGACAGATTTTTGGATGCATTATACCTGTAAAGACTCGAGACACACAAAAAGCAGAAATGAAGGTTGACAGCTTTTAATGGTTTTGTCTTCCTGTTTCTGTCTCTCTTTCTCTTTCTCTTGCTGGTTTATGTCTAAAATAGGGAAAGTAGTTTGCTGGCGGGCTTGTGTGTGTGTGTGTGTGTGTGTCATCATGCAGTCATTGTGGCACTATGTGAGGAATGAGAACGAGAAATATTGATAAGAGTCCGAGAACAAGAGTGTGTCTAGTGTCACACTTTACTGACTACATAGACAGCTCCCTTGTAAGGCAGCATCCTAACTGAAATAAACCCTCGAAAGTGAGTGATTCGAAACACTATGATATAATACCCTAACTACAGTAAACTGCGCACATACACTGCTGCGAAATAATTTTTAGTAAAAAACAATAATATTGTAAAAGATTTCTATTTTAAAATAAATATATATTTTAAAATGTGATGCATTTGATGAGTAGAAAGTAAAAAAAAAACAGCATTTATTTGAAATAGGATGTCTAAATGTCTTTATTGTCACTTTTGATTAATTAAATGCATCCTTGATGAATAAAAGTATTAATTTCCCAAGCTTCTGAATTATAGTGTATCTATCGTTTATTTCTACAGAAATATTGAGCAGCACAACTGTTTTCAACTGGTAATATTCAGAAATGTTTCTTGAGCATCATATTATCATGATTTCTGAAGATCATGTGACACTGAAGACTGGAGGAATGATGCTGAAAATACAGCGAAGCATCACAGAAATACATTAGGAACGAGGGCAAAGCTGGAGCTGAAAGTATGTGAGAATCAGAGTCCAGGAGAGAAAGAAGGAATGTGAACTCGACGCTTGGGAATAATGATCCCAGCTGCAGCTCCACGGCTGTTGAGAGCCATATCACTGCTTCCCAGAGGAGTGTGTGTGTGTGTGTGTGTGTGTGTGTTGATCAGTGAGGGTCAACAGAGCCTTTTTTTTCACTGTGCATCTGTGAACCACATGAGAGTCCAAACAGAAAACTCTGTGATCTGTTTTCCTTCTTCTTTGACTCATTGAGTCAGCGACTGAAACAAGAAAAAAATACTGCTTTATGTCTTTCTTCCAGTAGTTCTTATGACTCGTGCATTAGTATTTTGGGTGGACTTTAACTATGTATTTAACTGTTAGGTGTACAATGTACTTGTTGTTTTCATGGTGTATTGTAAATCTCTTGTCCTGTATTGTGGTGGGATGATGTTGTTAGGGACATGTTTGGGAGGGTTAAGAGAGAGAAGTAGAGTCACCAGTGTAATTATAGATGTATTTATAGAAATTAATTACAGCTGAAATTGTACGTAGGCATTTTTTTTTGCTAATTATAAGTGCAATGTGTCAGATGATTATGTTTTTAAATATGTACGTTTTTTATTACTTTAGGTTAGGACCTTATTAAATATATAAAGAGTTATATTTTCAGTTTTCATTTAATTTGAGTAATTTGATTTTACTAAATAAAGTAACTTTTTATTATTACTGTAGGTTAAATTTTTTTTAAGTTTTAGTGTTTTAACTTATTTCAGTTAGTTGTCATGGCAAGTGACATTAATTAACTTTAATTAAGTTTTTTTGTTTATATATTATTTTCTTTCAGTTACTGAAAACAATTTGAATGAACTAACATGCACAGCTGTATTTTGATACATTAATGTTAACATTGATTTAAAACTGCTGTAACATGTATTGCTCGTTGTTAATGTTACTGAATGCATGTTTGATGTTAGTGTTATACACGTACAGTATAAATGACTGTAATTAATCTGAGTTAACAATAACATACGATGCTTTTTTAGGCTGTTTATCGCCTCTTTCTCATTTCTGCTCACTTTGAGTTCCTCTGACATCACGAGGAACCTTCAACAGAGAAGTACAGCATGTTCTCGCTGCTCCACATTAGAATGTAAACATATGTCTTTTTGCTTCATAATTTCTCTCTCGAGTGGCCGTCTAATGCTTCAGGACCTGGACTGTTTATACAGAGAGTTTAAGCCCAGAAACCTATTTGTAACTCATTGTTATTCACTTATTGAAAACAGATAACTTGATTTGTTTTCTGGTTCAGTACAAGCCACTAACATCTATGGGCAGCAGTAATAGTGCTGCTTGAGAGATTAAACTCAACAGATCTGATCTCTCGAAGCGCTGTGTTGGAGATCTATCCAGTGTTTGAACGTAAACCATTTCCGTCGGTGTAAATTAGATCAGTTTTGTCAGCATCTCCTGTGTAACTTCAACAGGCATCCTTCAGGTTTAGGTTTTTCTGCAGAAAAATATTTATGTTTTTAATCCTTTTTTAACAACTTCCTTTTCTCGAGGCTTTTCCTGGAAGCAGCAATTCACTGCTTGATCAGAGAAGAGCATTAAAACTGTCTGTCCTTGCAATAAAGTACAGCCACAGAATAGTATATATCACACACACACACACACACATAAATATATATTAAAAAATATATATATTTTAAATTCAGTATTTACAATTGTTTTATAAAATGTATTTTAAAATGTTATATATAAATTAAAAATATGTATTTTTTTTTAAACAAAATATATTAATATTACCTATTACTGTATTTATATATCAAGTTAGTTATTTAGTAATTTATTTTTCTTGTATTTATTTTAACTAAGTTTATTTCAAATGTATTTATTTCAAAATATTGTCTGTGCATCAAAAATATATTGCATATATATATATATATATATATATATATATATATTTTTTTTTTTTTTTTTAGTTTATTATATAAAAATAAATGAACATTGGCTTATTTTCAAAAAGTATGACATTTTTTGTATTTTTATGAATTCATCCAGTTAGTTATTTATCAGTTTATTTTTTCTCATAAACTATTTGAACTATTTTGTTTACAGCGTGTTTACAGTATGTTAAAGAACACTGTTTCTTGGTCGTATGGGAACGCAGATTTTATGGGCCTGTGTCCAAACAGAAGTAGAGTGTGGTTTGAGGCCCTCTGTGAAAGTATGCAGCTGTCAGCGTACTAATAAACTGATAATGCTGTTCTGGGCCGATGTTTAATTCAATAATCCTGCCCTAAACAGAGCTGCTTCCAAACTGAGAAACAGAGCATTGCAGTTTGATGTTGCTCCCGCACAGAAGGAAAAGATTCGGTGCAGAATCAAATATGTGTGGAAAACAGTATTCCCAGCATCAGAGAATGGACGACGCTTCAGTAAGATGTTCATTGTTTTCTGTGTACAACTGAATAAGCAGCGCTGATTAATCATTGAGATAAGAAGCTCATCCTAGAACAGTACGGATTGTTCAAGTTCACTTCAAGGCCTTCAGATGACACAAGTTATGCTTTTAAAGTTATCATGAAAAATGAATATTAATGCACAATGTTTAGAGCATGCTCTAGATAATTAATAATCTGAGTTTTTCTGCACTAAATATCTACATCATTTAAGTCTGTTTTAGTTACAGTAGCATGCAATCTTTATAGTTTGTGCACTGCTCAGTTCTGACCATCAGAAAGAGATTTGATTCAGAATTACCGAGAAGATTGAGCGCAGATGTTTAGAAGCCAGTTTCCTCTCTATCTGACGATCTGATGCTCGATCTCTCAGAGGATCTTCATGGGGGATCTGGAGAGAACCAGGCTTTTCCAAATTGTGTGTCCCTCTGGATTGGGCCTGGTTTCACTCTCACATTTCTTTTAGATGAGGACAAACAATAACTTAGTTTTAAAGATCATGCATATTTGTTTTGCCTTTATTTTTGCTGTTCTGTTAGCAGTTTCTTAATGCCTCAGTTTTTGAAACAGGAGCTCATCTTCCATGTTTTGGGTCTCTCCTGATGTGATTATTAATAGTTTGGCTTGTGTTTTCGGGGCAGATGAGAGCAGTACAGCGACAGGATGTCTCAAATTATGCTGCAGAGATGTGGGCGGCTGAAGGGGGCAGGGAACGGCATTCTGGGAAAAACTCTTTAACCGTTACGCCATGAATATTCTCAGCAAACATCGCCACTAATTATTTCACACTGTCAAACATGGTAAATAAACTCAGGAGCAAACAAACATGCACGAAGCCCTGTCAGTTTGATTAATGAAGATAAAGTTTTTATCTTTCAGCAATCTTTCATGGATTTGTTTTTTGATGCACATCTGGGTTTGACTAACATTTGTCGTTTCTGATACTGTTCAGTTTCGTGAGTTGATCAGTAAGATTTTTAAAGAAGAAATATTTTCTAGCAAAGCAAGTCTTCACTATCACTTTTTATCAATTTAACATTAAACATTAAAAAAGTTTAAATAAAAAAAAAAAGATAAAAAAGCACTGACCCTATTTGTTACAATATATTTAAATTTAGAATAAATGGTTTTCTTTTTCTTTTTTTTTATTCATCAAAGAATCCTGAAAAAAGTATCACAGATTCCAAAAAACAATAACAAGCAGAAAAACATATTTTCTACATATTCTGATAATAAATCAGCATATTAGAATGATATCTGAAGGGTCATGTGAATCAATGGAAAGCTGAAAATTCAGCTTTGATCGCAGGAATAAATTATATTTTAAAGTATACTAAAATAGAAAACTGTTATTTTGAATTGTAATAATATTTCACAATATTACAGTATTTTTCTGTATTTTTAAACAATAAATGCAGCCTTGACGAGCTAAAGATACTTTTTTAAAACATAAAAAATGTTACTAATCCCGGTATGTAAGGCCACTTCTGTTCACTTCTCTAAGCAGACATGTTATCGGCTATGCTGATAATGTACAAATGGCTAAATCTCTCGTCTGATTAATCATCTACTGTCCGTACATGACTAAACTGAAGCTCTATGTAAAGGTTTTCCAGTGCACGTGGATATTTCGCAACTAAATAGAGTCAGACCAGTTTATCAATGTGCTGTTAAAACCCTGAAAAGACTTAAACACAGAGACTGTTGAATGAGCGTCCGAGGTGAAGGGTGAGTCCAGCGTGCCGCCCATGAGAGCGTGCTTTGTGTTACCGTGTGTATTCTGGGGTGTTGTAATGAATAGTGAATAGGGTTAAGTGTGTGTGTGTGTGTGTGTGTGTGTGTCCAGCTGTGAAGGAAAACCCTTTACACAGACTGCTCATTGAAAACATCTCAGCGACCCAACAGCTGTGTGTTTGTCACTGAAATTGCTCCCTGTTTTGGCTTCTCAGACTTCCATGTGTGCCACTGTTACCTATTTGTCTTCATTTTTTACTTTTTGTTTATTACCTAACCTAATCTTTAAAAATATATATGCTGTCCTCAGCCTGTAAAGCCACTGACACCAATTGCACAGGTTTGATTCTCAGGGAATGCATGAAGTGGTAAAACAATAAATAAAAGACATGGATCAAGGTCTCCGCCAAAGGCTTTTCTGCATCTTCCTTCAGTTTATTTGAGCATTTTATCTCAGCAAGAAGCTCTAGTTTTTTTTTTTTTTGTCTGTTTCTCTTCTTCTCTTTTTCTTGGCTGCTTAGGCAAAACAGGAAGTCATCTGCTGGCCCACTTAACATAGTGTAACACTTCCTGCTCAGGAATGCATAAAGGGGTCTGTGTTTTTCTGTTTTCATCTTGAAGTCAATTTGGCTTCTGTAATGTGATATATTTCAGAGCGAACCAAGATATTTATTGAAAACAGAGTTTGCACTATATCTCATATTTACATTTATGCATTTGGTAGATGCTTTTATATAAAGCAACATGCATTGCATTCAAGGTTTACATTTACATTGTTTCGGTTCATGCATTCCTTGGAAAACGAACCCTTGATTCTATCCACGTTCTAATGCTTGAGTTTCAGGAAAGCCACTTGTCGGAGAAAACTTAGAATGCATCGAAATGTCTGTTAATCTTTTCTGAAACACACTCTGACGTAGGCACCAAATATCCCGTGTAAATTTCAGATGGGCGGTTTGGAAATCCAATTTGCTGTATTCCCAATTGATTCCAAACTGATCCGGCTCTCTCTGCGCCCTCAAATTAAACTTGTGCATTCCTAGCTGTCAAACTTCCCATCAAAGCTTTGTGCAGTGTTTAAGCAGCATTTGCGGTTTAAGCATTTGGTTGCTGAGTGTTGTCTTGGCCTTGTAAACTAGCAATGGTTTTGACATGCTCATGTGCAGTGCTAACTAAAGAGCATTTGACGGAGATGTTTCTATCCAGAGTCATGCAAGCCAGAAGAGATAATGCGCAGAGCCCATCTGGAGGGCACACGGGAGTTATTCATGTCTTCTGGAATTGGATAAGATATTTGGCTAACTGTGTGTCACAAGCCACGCTCATAATTTAAAGAGGGGAAAGAACAGACGAAGAGAGAGAGAGAGAGAGAGAGGGAGGGGAATACAGAGGGAGTTTAGAGAAACTTCCACATGTGCAAGAGAGGGAGGGAGAAGGAGATGGTAAATATCTGCAGCCCTCCTCCTGAAGTCTGTTTTATGACCTTTTTTTAAAATTCTTTCCAGTTGTCCTCTTTCTTCACTGCTTGTCCACATACATCACTGTAAACTCATCTCAGAAATGTTGTTTTAGGGAGAAATCTAACCCTGTAAAGGTTAATAGCCCCCAGTTTCACTTTTACTTGCGGTATTTGATATTTCCGAGTGTTGCAAGTCTCAAGGGATCCATTTTTCAAGTTAGTCACTCCAATCCAGACAAATATTTCAACACCAAATAAGGTCAAAAACTCCTGCTATGGTAACGATTGCTGGTTTCTCTCCTCTGCCTTAGAAGTGACAGAGAAGGTGGACCTTTTCCAAAGTTCATCGACTGCATCCACCTCAGGACGTGCTGAGACAGAGAGCTCCATCGTGGAGGAGTGTACCAGACGCTCCCAGATCACCGTCTCCAAAAAACAGAACTGGGCCAAACTTCCCTCTACGAGCAGAGACCCAGCCAGCAGAGATCTGTGTACGAGCCTGGTCTACGGGCAACAGGACTGGGATTTGTGCTCAGGAAAGGCTGAGGTCTCAAAACAGGCCTGGAGCCAAAGGACTTTGAGTGAGGATGGTTCTAAGAAGAAAGATCTGGAATTGGAGTTTGGATATTCCAGGACACCATGCGATTCCATTGACGCAGGTTTGCCGGAGTTGACTCCTGCATCTACAGCTTTTCTGGATGTGTGTGACTCTTCCAGCTCAGCGAAGATCTCCGGGCAGGGCGCCTACCTCCAGCACCTGGACAGAAGCAGTCGGGCCTGGGTACTGTCCACCGGAAAGCCCCAGGCGTCAGATGAAGTCCTCCCAACCAGAATCACAGAGTGGCAACAGCGCCCGGGTGGAGATGGAAACATCTGGTACAACCCCATTCCTGAAGAGGACGACTCGAGGGCCACCAGAGGAGCAGCTCAGGGAAAATATGGAGATCCGTGGAGAAGGAGAGAAACTGGGGAATCGGCAAAGGAGAAACAAGACCAGAAACGATCAGGGGGGTTGAGTCCCACCGGCGTACATCAGATGAGAGAGATTCAAACTGAGGCCGACATCATCAGGATGGATACCTCGGGTAGGGTCAGGCTTTCCATTACGCAAGAGTTTATCTCAAGCCAAGCTGCTTTGCCAGCATCCTTGCACTTCACATAACTGGTCTTAAAACTGAGGTTAAAATGAGCAGTGCTGTTTGAAAAAAAATATTTATAGTCAGATGAAATGTTGTGCTATGATTGTCATTCACAAATTTCAAAAATAGGATGGGGATTAACCACATTACATGTAATTAGAAGTTATTTTCCTAAAACCTAGTGAGCATTTTAGGTGTGCCTGAGAGGCTGTTCCAAAAGGTAGGTGGCATAATTATAATGATGCTGCCTTCTAGGAAACCTTCTTTTTAGCCACAATTTAGGCAGTGTGTCACAGAAAGTTCAACATAATAAAAAATTGGTTTAGGTCATCAGCTCATTAGAGACTGAAGTGGGTGTGTGAGCCAAATGAGACGTAGTGTTGTGGGTTCTCCTAGAATGTGGTTGGGAACAACTCATGTAGAGAAGGGCTTGACAACTACAAGATTAGTTAGTTTAGTTCCAGCCCTGATGGAACTCACCTGTCTGTATGTTCCTCGTACCCAAAGAACATAATTATCTCGTTAATCTTGAGGTCCAGAGTTGCCCACCTCTGACGTAAAGCAGTGGATCCCAACCACTTTCCTGGAATCCCACAACTCTGTACATTTGCTTGTCTGCTTAATCAAATACATCTTATTCAGGCCATCAGCTCATTAGGAGAGACTCCAAGACCTAAAATGTGTGTCTCAGACAAAAGAGACTAAAGCATAATGTCCGGTGTTGGAGGGCTCCTGGAACCACTGATACAGAAAGGGCTGGGCAACTCGATTAGGGGCGTCCAAACCTGCTTCTGAAAGTCTAGCATCCTCCAGAGTTTAGCAAAGTGGATCTTGAAGTCCAGAGTTGCCCACCCCTAATGAGTACTGTTCCAAATCAGTTTATGAGAGGGGTGTCCAATCCTCCCCCTTCTAGACCAGGGGTTCTCAGCTCTGGCCCTTGAGGTCCACTTTCCTGGAGAGATAAACCCTCATCAAACACACCCAAACAAGCTAATCAAGATCCTCAGGAATGCTAGAAAGTTATAGGTAGGTGAGTTTGATCAAGGTGGGAGCGAGATGATAACCTCTTTTCTGGATGACTTAATCTCCAGCACTAATTAAAAACATCTTATCAGCTACTCAAGGTCTAGAAGCTTCCATTTCCACTCCCAAGTTTCAATTTCTGTTGTCCATCATGCTACCTACACATGTGGTAACCAGCAAGCCATCTCACTAGGTTTTAGAAAAGACTGAGGATAACTTCTACTTGCTTGTCAGGGCTTCTTAAAGTTTCAGGACCATCTTAAAGGTTAAAAGGTTAAATTCCTTGTTTCTAACATTGTGTGTTTCTTTCGGTTCAGATCTGGTTGTGCTACAGTCGGACTGTATTAGTTCTGCTAGTGGTGGGAACTCTGACAGTCCCGGGGTGCCAAAGAAAAGCCCCGGAGAGGGTGCGATTGACAAGATCAAGTCTCCAGGAACAGTGCGGCGGCTTTCTATGAAGATGCGTAAGCTTCCGGAACTAAGACGGAAGCTCAGCCTCCGCTCATCCCGTAATCAGCGTAACGGACAAGGGAACGCCAGCAGTGCACCGGGAGCATCCGATGAGGCGTCACCACCAAATGCACGCAAGGAATCATCCAGCGTCATCAGCAAGTACCACCTGGACTCCAGTGCACCCGCAAGGCCAAGGCGTCGATCCTCTCGAACACGTTCTGCTAGTAAAGGAGGATATCTTAGTGATGGAGACTCACCTGAACTCTTGCCAAAGCAGGGCTTGGGTCAGGAATCGAAAGGGTCGCCTACACCACCACCGCACCTTGGAGCACAGGATTCCCTCGCTGTGGCAGACGCAGAGTCGTTCCGCTTGTACTCGCTGGCGGATCAGCCTCGCTGTGCTCAGAGACTTTCAGGGCTGCTCACGGTGCATCTGCTGGGCGTCGACGAGCTGCTACGATCGCCTCGGAACGATGCTGCTAAAGAAGTCTTCTGTGCCATTCAAGTGGACGGGGTGACCCGAGCCCGGACATCCCTGCTCACCTGTCGAGGGGCGTGCCTCCCACTAAACCACACCTTTAACCTGGAGCTCGAGAGGGCACGGCTGCTCAAACTGGTCATTTCGACACCAACGAACGTCAGCGGAAACAACGGCTGTGCCGCTCCTGCACGTAACCGGGTGTGCTGTCTGGGTGCTGTGGCCATCCCACACCTCTTCAAGGGTAAGACAACTGCTCGTTTGTGAATCAAGTCACAAGGTGAAGCCGATAGTTCCCACTCACAGTTCTGATCGGATGAGCAATTTTTTAATATGTTTTAAGATTGCAAGTACATCAGTTGAATTCTATAGTGACTCGACTTCGTATTTAGCCTCACAACTCTTTTAAGTTGGCACGTAATCAATTTTGTCAAATATATTATTGTGAACAATTCATCCATGCATTTATGTTTTGACCTCTACATTTTTATCAAGATGTCACAATCTTCTCTTGGGTGACACATCCCAGAATTCTCCAGTCATTTAGTCCTCATTAACCCATTCAGCTCTGCTTCCATCCAATCAGCAGCTGGTAGATTGAACCAAGTCCTGTCCTGCCCTTTTCAATAGTGTTGTCAAAAGTACAGACTTCATTACCAGTCGGTACTAAAATTTTAAAACCTTTTAACATTTAAGTGCTGTTGAGCTGATTCCTTAACACAGCTGACTAGCCAAAGTGTTCACAACATGGATCAATATTTATTGAGAACTATGAACAGTTTTGAAAAAAGAACAGTTTGAATATTAAGATATTAAATGAATATTAAGATATCTTTAATACTTTTCAAGCTGCAGCCATTGAAACTATGGGGAAAAATGCTTATAATATAAATTTGCACATATTTGAACTGTCACTATTGGCATATAATGCAACAAAGATTGCTAAAATCAACAGATTTGCTTATAGACCCACCGATCTCTGTATAAATATAACAATCTATGTATAAAAATAAATTAATAAAGTAATTTTTCCCTTCTAATGTGGCTTCAAATCTCATTTAAACTCATCTTGATGCTTCTCTACAAAAGAGTTGATTATTCAGTAACTTTTTTCAGTCCATTTTTTGGCCGACATCACAGTTTGTAAGCAAAAGACAAAACAAAATTAAACTTATTGTAAAATTTGACAAGGAAAGACCATGTTATATAATAAATTCTGTAGCACTGACACATTTATGCCATTGCACAACCATTAAACAGCCATTAGCTTTGATCTTGTGTTTTGCTCTTATCTCTTTATCTCATCTCTCTGTCTCTTTCTCCCGCAGCGTCTCGCAGTCAGCAGCTGTGTGTCCGTCTGGAGCCTCGCGGATTGCTGTATGTGAAGTTGACCCTTCTGGAGCACTTCGTGACCCCGTTCCCCCGCCTCAGTGACCTGCCTCCTCCTAATGTGTTTGGGATGGAGCTGCGCCACCTGGTGGAGAAGGAGGCGTCTGCGCTCCGAGTGCCTCTGATCATTCAGAAGTGTGTTTCTGAGATCGAGAGGAGAGGACTGAAGGTGAGACGCGCTCAGAGATCTGTCAGACCCGATGTGTGCTGAATAAGACTGTACTGAGAGACGATGTGTTTCTGTAGGTGGTGGGATTGTATCGTCTTTGTGGCTCCGCGGCGGTGAAGAAGGAATTAAGGGATGCGTTTGAGAGGGACAGTGCAGCGGTTATCTTGAACGATGAGCTCTATCCTGACGTTAATGTCATCACCGGTCAGTCTGCCTCAAATAACACACAATCTGATATATCTACCCACATATTTACTATGGAAGCTGGTTTCTGCTATGGAATTAAAAAAATCACAAGTAAAACTGACATTTTATCTCACAGTTCTGACTTTTGTTTCTTAAAACTTTGAGTTTGTATCTCACAACTCTGATATTTATTTTCTCATAGTTATCAGAAAAACTGAATTCTGAGAAGTTGGAATTGTATAAATGTTTTTATTATTATTATTTAGTGGTGGAAAGTGTTATTATAGTTAATTAAAAAAAATAAGTTTTTGTTACTTGAAATAAAATAAATGTTAACTGAATTATTATAAAATATAAAAAGCTTAATCTTATTTTAATTTCAATTAGTTTCCGAGGCAATCATTTTCATCTAGTTTAACGTGATATACTAAAATAACTCAAACTAAAATAAAATTTAACACAAACTATATAAGTATATTTTACAACACACTAAATAAATAAAATAAAATACAAAAATAAAAGGGCAAAAAATGCACAGCAAATTTTTTTTAATCAAATTCAAAATATGAATAAAACTGTAATACTTAAAATTATACTAAAATAATAAGAATTTTGAAGAAGTAAATCTGAAATGTAGGATATAAACTCAAATTTGTATGTTTGAAAACTGTAAATTTTGTGAAATTTAGATTTCTGCATCATCTGAAGCTGAATAAATCATCTCTCAGTGATGTGTGGTTTGTTCGGAGGACAATATTTGTCTGAGATACAACTATTAGAAAATCTGGAATCTGAGGGAGCAAAAACATCTAAATATTGAGAAAATCATCTTTAAAGTTGTTCAAATGAAGTTCTTAGCAATGCAAATTACTAATCAAAAATGAAGTTTTGATATATTTACGGTAGAAAATTGACAAAATATCTTCATGGAACATGATCTTAATATCCCAATGATTTTTGGAACAAAAAAAAATCGAACATTTTGACCCTTACAATGTATTGTTTTCTATTGCTACAAATTTCTCCTTGCAACTTAAGACTTAAGAAATTTGATGAAAAATTGTACAAAAAGTCTGAATTTTGAGTTCAAAAGCTTGATTAATTTACTTGGTATCTGGAGGTAATTCTTCAGTGGGTGTTTGTTTGGTGATGTTGTTGTCAGGTATTCTGAAGGACTTCCTGCGAGAGCTGCCGTCTCCTCTCATCACCCGGACGCTGTATGAAGTGGTGTTAGAAGCGATGATGGTTCGACCGGTCTGTAGAAACACCAGCGACGCTCAGAGATCACAGAACACCGTCTCACTGCTGCAGTGTCTTCCTGAAGCAGAGCGGGTAAAGAGCGTCTCTCAGACTCTGTGTGTCGTCACAATCAATCCAGTCTAAATCTGATATTCATCTACATTACATCTACTTTAAAACATGATCATTTTAATCAGATATTAACCTTGACCCTCTATCGCCTGCACTCTCTGTTCATTTTCTGACTGCTTGCTTTTCTTAAAAAGTAGCTTTCTATATTCTTTTTCTATTCTTTCTACTTGGTTTATTGTATCTTGGGGGTGATTTGGTTGAGTGTTTGAGTGTGCGTGTGTGTGTGTGTGTGTGTGTGTTTGAGAGAGACTGTGTTTGAGTGTGTGCATGGGAGGGGTGTGTGTGTGTGTGTGTTTAAGTGAATGTGTGTGTGTGTTTAAGTGAATGTGTGTGTGTGTGTGTGTGTGTGTGTTTAAGTGAATGTGTGTGTGTGTGTGTGTGTGTTTAAGTGAATGTGTGTGTGTGTGTGTGTTTAAGTGAATGTGTGTGTGTGTGTGTGTGTGTGTGACAGAGAGTGTGTGTTTGAGTGTGTGTATGGGGGGGTGAGTGAGTTAGTGTGTGTGTGTGTGTGTGACAGAGAGTCTGTGTTTGAGTGTGTGTATGGGGGGTGAGTGAGTGAGTGTGTGTGTGTGTGAGAGAGAGTGTGTGTTTGAGTGTGTGTATGGGGGGGTGAGTGAGTGTGTGTGTGTGTGTGTGTGTGACAGAGAGTCTGTGTTTGAGTGTGTGTATGGGGGGGTGAGTGAGTGAGTGTGTGTGTGTGTGAGAGAGAGTGTGTGTTTGAGTGTGTGTATGGGGGGGTGAGTGAGTGAGTGTGTGTGTGTGTGAGAGAGAGTGTGTGTTTGAGTGTGTGTATGGGGGGGTGAGTGAGTGAGTGTGTGTGTGTGTGAGAGAGAGTGTGTGTTTGAGTGTGTGTATGGGGGGGTGAGTGAGTGTGTGTGTGTGTGTGTGTGTGACAGAGAGTCTGTGTTTGAGTGTGTGTATGGGGGGGTGAGTGAGTGAGTGTGTGTGTGTGTGAGAGAGAGTGTGTGTTTGAGTGTGTGTATGGGGGGGTGAGTGAGTTAGTGTGTGTGTGTGTGAGAGAGAGTGTGTGTTTGAGTGTGTGTATGGGGGGGTGAGTGAGTGTGTGTGTGTGTGTGTGTGTGTGTGTGTGTGTGTGACAGAGAGTCTGTGTTTGAGTGTGTGTATGGGGGGGTGAGTGAGTGAGTGTGTGTGTGTGTGACAGAGAGTGTGTGTTTGAGTGTGTGTATGGGGGGGTGAGTGAGTGTGTGTGTGTGTGTTTGTTTGAGTGTGTGTGTGTGTGTGTGTGTGTGTGTGTTTGTGGGTTGTTTGTCCCGTGTGAGCAGCAGAACATTAGCTGGAGGGTTTCCAGAATCTTCCAAAACAAACTGTTTGGGAATGAGAACCTTATACACAAGAAACATTTCTTTTCTCATCCCTTTTTCTTTATTTAGATGCATACAGCTCACTTTTAGGAGCTTGCATAATTTCACTATGATTAACTATCCTGAAGTCTTCAAATCAAAATGGCTTGATTTACTTTATATCTGTCATTGTAGATTAAAAAGCAGTGAAATGCATGGTTTCTTTTTATATTTTACATGATATTTTACATTTTCAGTTTAATTGTTTTTGTAATTTTTTTTTTTTAGTTAATTAGTTTATGTAGGTTTTTTTTACTTGTTTATTTAATCATTTTAGTTTATTTTAGTACTTAGATAATTAAATAACAAAATTGGTTTAGTTAAAATAAGTTAATAAATTGAGTAAATTACCAAATTAAAATTAAATAAATTAGGTGCAATAAAATGTTCTCTCTTTAAATCAGATAGCAAATGTATTTCTGGTGCATATTCAGTGGTTTTTATTTCTTTAAAAAGTGTGTAGAGCAGTGTGCAGTGAACCAGGTTTCAAACTGTGTTCATTTAATTCAGTGTGTGGCTGTCAGTAAAAAATGTCAAGCTCAAGTGCATTGCATTGTGGGATACAGTACCAAATACTGCACATTTTGGCAAATGCATAGAAGTCTGTGATAAGAATCAAATCCTGTTGTACTGAACATCAGTTTCACTTTTAAATGGTCATATTACAGAATGGGTAAAATAGGATGCTAATGCATCTTTAGTGCTTGCTGTTGTTTGATGGGTGTGTGTGTGTGTGTGTGTGTGTGTGTGTGTGTGTGCTGAAGGCGACTCTGTCCTTCCTGCTGGATCATCTGAGTCTGGTGGCGTCTTACAGCGACAGCAACAGAATGACGTGTCAGAATCTGGCCGTGTGTTTCGGGCCGGTCCTCCTGACGCCCACACAGGAGTCGTGGCAGGCCGGGATGATGGGCCCTGGATCAGGGGCCCTGGCGGGGTCTGGGGCCGGTCGAGGAGGCCGTAGTTTTGCACACAGTGAAGAGATCGCCAGCGCTGTGGACTTTAAACGACACATCGAGGCTCTACACTACCTCCTGCAGCTCTGGCCTGGTGAGTGTGTCCCAGTACATCATTTAAAACATAATATTATAAACAATTAATAAATGTGTTATTTAAAATAAATGTATTTATTAATTTAAAAAATATCAAAAAATAAATAACTATATATATATATATATATATATATATATATATATATATATATATATTCTATCTATCTATTAGGGGTGTGTGATATATATATCGTATGTGATGATATCGTAATTGTTGTTTAAACAATGTGTGATTTGACATTATCAAGTATTTTGAAAAAAAACATTCAAAACTCCTACAGAGAGTACACATATATTATGTGTAGTCTACACTAATTTTCAGTAAACAAGAACTCAATTAAACAAGAATTTAATTTTAGACACTGTGTTGACCAAGTCCAAACAAAGCCACAAAGCTGTTTTGAGTCTTAACAATGTTTCGTTCCTGAATGAATCAACCGTTAAATGATCAGTCGCAATGACGCACTTATTAACAGTGACTTGCTGACACCTACTGGTGCGTTTAATTTCACATTTAAAGTTTATTTTTATTTTAAATAATTTAAAATATCGGTATTCAATGTATTATGTTTAATATATATATCCAGGTTAAACACTGCATTAAACAGTGTGTAAACACATCTAAATGTTGCTTCAGACGCAGTTTCTGTGTTTCCTCTGCACTGCAAAGATAAATTTAGATGATAATGATTTCATATATCGGTATAGGCGAATATGCCGCTGTAATAAACTTTTTTTTTTTTTTTTTACAGATCATATAATGCAGATAAAATGCTAGAAATGGTGTAAATAGTTTGTTCAGCAGAGCGCTTTAAAGCTTAAGTCTATGGAATACCATTGAAACTTTATATTTATGTATTAATGAGGTTTTTTTATGAATTAAAATCATATTAGTTGGTTAATATTGCCATATAGCTTATAGAAATAATTCAGGCTTCAGTGCTTCTCAATGCAAACATCAGTTACTGTTTCCATATAAAAAAAATAGTCATGCATTGGGTGATTTTACACTCACAGAAAATTATTTTTTACTCAAAATATTGCTAGAAAATTTTACAAACATTAAAAAAACAGCAAGTAACATTAAATTAAATGTTAATTTTTGAAGTAAAAAGAAACCCTGAAATAGTATGCTATTGTAAAATGCACCAATAATTATAAAAATGTTTGCAGTGCAATGAAAACATATAAAAGTCTTGACATGCATTAATTTATTCCATGCATTTTTTCTCTCTAAATGTCATCTGGTTTTGATTGTCGTTCCAGTGCCGCTCATGCAGTCAAACGTCATGCATATAATCCGATTATTTTCGGTTGCACATTGAATTTTTTAACTTTGAGCATCATGTTACGACCCGTGACTCGTGTGCAGTAGCTTTGGTGACACGGCACATGTGCAACATGCATAGGTCTCTCTCTCTCTCTCTCTCTTTCTCTCTCATATGATATTATGTGAAAATCATGGCATTCGCGCATTTATACAAGTGTGCTTATTTATTGAAATTTCTGTAAATGGAAAGCTTATTTATTCAGCTTTCAGGTGACGTATAAATCTCAATTTAGATAAATTTACGATTATGATTGGATTTGCGTTTGTTTTTTTCGCAGTATCTAAAGGACGAGTGACGGATGACTCTCTGGCTTCCCAGAGTTCCTTGCAGGTGGTGGTTTCCCGCAGGGGGCGTGGCCGGCTGGAGAGCCCGCCCTGTAACCGATACGCAGGTGATTGGAGCGTTTGTGGGCGGGACTTCCTGTCAAACGACGAGGCGGATTACGACGAGGTGGCGGACAGTGAGAGCGACTACGACATTGAGGAGCCGAAGAACAGTGATGTGTGGACGTCTCCCGACGGTTTGTACGTGGACGAGTTTGCACTCGATTTTGACGCTCCGTTCACGTGCAGACTGAGTCTGAAAGACTTCGACACGCTCATTTCAGATCTGGAGAAAGAGTTAGCCAAAAAAATCAACATCTGCCTCTGAACCGGACTGAATCTGTGCGTGTTCCTCATTTTGAGCTGAGCGCCCAGCAGATGCATTTTAATAGAGATAAATGTAGAGTCATTAAAAAAGCTTCTGTTGCACAGTATTGAGACAAAAGACAACCACAAGCTGCCACAGAAATGCCAACATGAAAATAAATACTGTATTTTCCAGTAAATAAATTGCATCGTAAAGAGAAGAAAAAAAAAACATATGTAAGATGCATCACATTTTAGAAAATTCTGAAATATTGTTTCATAACAGTAAATAAAACTAAATGTTTACAAACATTCTACAGATATATTGTAGATTTTAAAATAATAAAGTTAATTGTGATTTGTTTTCTCAAAATATACAAACTCAGAGATATAAACTCAGGAAATATGAGATATAAACTTTTAATTCTGAGAAAAAGAGTCTAGGATTGTGAGATAAAATGTTGTAAATGCCTTTTTTATATTGCAGTGGAAATAAAATTGCGGAAAAAATAGAATTGTGAGAAAATGTCCGAGAAAAAAGTCTTAAAAATTAAGTTGGAATTAAGTTTTTTTTTTTTTGCAGAAACAATAGTAAACAAAAAAAAGAACTACAAGATATATAAATTTTAAGATGTACTATAAAATGAGAATTCAGTTTTTTTCTTTAAAATTGCAAGTTTATATCTCACAATTCTGAGTTTATATCTGGCAATGTTGATAAAGACTCCTTTCACAGAATTTGTGAGAGTAAAATGCAGCATTGTGAGTCGCAATGAGCTTTATTTCACAGACAAACAAAAACAAAAGTCACAATTCTGAGTTTATAAAAATAGCAATTCTCAAAGTTCTGAGATAAAAAAGGCGCAATTTCCTTTTTCATGTTTTTATATTGTGGTGGAAATGGCCTTCCATAAAAGTCACAGCACATTTCAGAAGATAAAAAATAAATGTCACTTACACTCTGGAAAATATGGTAAATTTACTGATTGATAAAATCAGTTTTTTTTCCCAAAGAATTGAAATGTAGCCATGCAATAAATGTTTTGATTGTTGGGTATTTGTGCCCAATCACAGCGTTTCTGGTGCGTTTTGAGACGTGTGTAAACCTTTGATAGCAGCTACTGTAACATAATACCAACAAGCACAAAAACTCAGATTGTTCTTCTACTGCGTATGGATTATTATAATATGCATTATAACACAGTATAAACACTAGCTGTTAATGAGGTGGCTGGTGCTGAAGGACGACGACAGGCGTTTGTGTGAAGTTTCTCTTATTTAAAGCTCTGTGTACGACTCTTATTCCAGAAGTCTGGTTTGTGACGACCAGCAGCGTTTGGGCCAAGATTTCATCACTCTTTCCAGCAGGACATTCCTTTACATGCATTTCTCCGCCAGACTCGCTTTGGCAGCGACTGCGTGAAGCCTTAGTTTTACTTTGCAGAATTATTTTTTCCTGTGTAATGTTTAACGGAGAACGTATTTATTACATTCCCTTGAGATCTCGTCATAGGAATGTTCTGGGTTTGAAACAGCCTGACAGCATTTGTGACATAATGTTGATTTGATTTTGAGAAGCCAAAGACAAAATTTGACATAATGGGGATTCTGTAATTGATGTTATTTAAAGGTAAAGCGTGTAATTTCTAACTCAAATGGAAAAGCAATGAGAGCTTTTCCTAAACACTTCTTCTGTTTGTCATTGGTCAGTCAGACAGATAGCTCCGCCCTAAACTCACATGATTGGATGAATCAGAAGAGCACTGTTTTGAAGTGTAACAATGTGACATTAAACAGAATTTGAAGTAATTCAAAAGTAACCAAAAAATGATCATTTGTAACTTGTGTTGAATCCAGAATATTTGTTTAAAGCTGAATTTATGTTTGAGATGCCAATCAGTAAAATGAGAGATCTTTAATATAGTGTTAATTTTGACTGACTTTGCACAGTTCATTAAGCCAAAATGTTTTTGTTTTTTTTTAGTTCCATGTTTGTTTGTTAAAAAAAAAAAAAAAAAAGTTCTCACTCATTTTTAACCTTGTGTCTTTTATAACCTGTATTATTAAGCCAAAGACTGTTTGTGTGATGATTATTGCACTTCTGCGTCTAGTTTTCTGGATTGTGCTTGTGCTGCTCTTGCTGATTTGAGATCAGTCTGTTACTGAGAGCAGCTCTATGTTTCATTTCTGAGCGCGGTACAAATAATCTCAACTGTGATTTGATTCTAAAAGCCACAAATGGAATAGAAAAGCCATGACTGAGCTCACCAGCTCCTTATGCAAACCCTTTGACATGTTTTATTGGAATTCAGTTTTGTTTAGTTGTATAAACAGTATTATTATATTCTATTATTGCACCTGTAACATTAAGCACTTCTGTCTGTGCTCATGCATAGCTAAAACGCAGTGTGTGTGGATGAGATGTACCATTCAGTGTTATGTTAAAGAAATAAAGCACAGTATTGCGTTTCTACGATGTGTGTTTTGGGTGAACTATTGCTTTAAAAACTTCACTTCATTCCAAGCCTGAATGATGTTATGTTCACCAAGGATATAACAGTTTTGTTTGCTATGAGTCAGACTCTGAAACCTCTAAAAGTGTGTTTAATTTGTGGCACTGATGCTGGTCAGTGTGTGTGTGTGTGTGCTGAGGTTTGGACTGAAGGCTGTCGAGCTGATTCTGAATGAGTCACAGTTATGCAATATGTAATAATAAACAAATAATAAAAAGCAATGCACACATGATTCAGCACGTTTAGTTGTGTTTGGAAAAGAACACTAGTGCACTTGCAAAGCACAGACAGTTACGCATTTCTAAATGTGTAATGTCTGTATTAGAAATACAAAAAGTTAAATGGTATTCAGTGCATAATCAGTAATGAAGTTTACTGTATAGCTTAGAATTAATTCTAAAAAATGTAAAGCATAGTGGACAATTGTAAAATCTGTTGGGCAATGAACAGTGTTATAAAGAGTCATAATCCATTACTGCAATATCCATAAAAGAGAAAGAGTTCTGAACCTGCATGTTTTATTTGATCTGCACTGATGCTACAAAGAAACGAATACAAATACTCACAATAAAACAAACAACCTCCCGCTTCTGCATCACATCTCGCTTTCTGAGAAACAAACACCTTCAGAAGAACAAACCAAGGACAGGACACTCATCTAAACCACACAAACCTAACGATCTCGAGACACCTCGCTGTATAAAAGTACTAACACCAGCCAAACTGCAACGCAGATATGAGAAAATATGGACAAGATTTGGTGGGAAAAATAATTATGGAGGTGAGATTTTCCTGAGTCATATAGTGGAATGAAGTGAAAACCAAAAACTCATTGAATATAAAACATGAAACTCCATCTAAACGTCATCTTCTGGTACGAGAAAGAAACAGAAGTGTATTTGAACTGTTCTTTAGTCAAACAAAACACACGAGAGAAAGAAATCATTTGGTGTTTCATTCCTTGGCTGAAGTCTGAGAACGCTGGCCAATCAGAGCAGAGTGCTGAGCTGTCAATCATCGTGATGGATGGCTGAGTGGGAGTGGCTTCGGGCCTCACCTGATTTATCTAAAGGATTCACAGAGATGAGAATCGGAGGGAAGAAACACATCAAACTAACAAACTCCATTCAGTGTGCTGTGTTTCCGTGGAGGAGACACCAAAAACATCCACTTCCTCCAGAACGGGAAAAAGGAAATAGTTGGGTGTGCTATTGCTCGCTCAGCTGCTCTCTCCGTGATTGGAGGGCTGGTTTGGGGATGGCGTCTGGGACGGGTGGTTTATGGCGGTCAGTGAGTGGGTCACCAGAACCAGACCCTCCAAACCCGCTGCCACTCAGGCCAGACCTGACGGGAACCTGCGGGAGAGGTCAAAGGTCACCATACAGACAAGTGACACACACTGGGATGTGATCAGCATGAGATAGAGGGTTGTGAAAACTGGCAGCAAGAGGATGTGTATTGTAGCAGTGTTACAACTATTAGAAACAACTGGAAACTATAAAAACAAAAAAAAATTTTAACATTGAAATAAAGCTGAAATAAAATAAAAAAAATTTATGTTAAAATGTTGCATTAGCAACTAAATAAAATATTATATAAAAAATATATATACATTGATGATTTAAATGTATATATAAATGATTTAAAATATATAAATAAATACTATAATAGTAAATGAATAATACTGGTCTCTAAATGGTCAGATAAATGAAATAAAACTGAATGCTGAGGGAGGGTGTGGTTATCAGGGGTCAAAGGTCAAATCAGCAGAGAGAGAGACAGAGAGAGAGAGAAGGGCGTCTGATATTCTTTTACCTGCTCTGCTTTAGGCATTGATTTTGTCTTGGGGGGCGGAGCCAGTCGTGATGGCCTGCAGGGATTGGTTGACTTGGCTGCGTAAGAGAAGCAAATGGGGCGTGGCTCAGAGTTAAACTAATGTCATGTGACTATGCGGCGGTGGGGCTTACAGGGTTTTAAGTGCTTATTATTCATGTTGTTAGGATCGTGGTGTAACAATTAATGAAAATCAAACATGATGCGCTTGATAAACATTAAATATGATTGTGATCGAACCTGTATGTGGCGCCGTTAAGCGCAGGATGAACCTGCTGCTCCATCAGACCCCAGGAACCCGATGACACAAAGAACTCCTTATTGACACAGTTCCTCAGACTGTCAGGAATCCGGCCTGAGAAACGAAAAGAGTGTTTTAATCATCAGATCAGCTTGTGAGTGGATGAATGAATCAATTAATGTGAGTGAGTGAGTGAGTGAGTGAGTGAATGAATAAAAGTGTGAGTGAGTGAGTGAATAAATGTGTGAGTGAGTGAGTGAGTGAGTGAGTGAATAAATGAATGAATGTGAGTGAGTGAGTGAGTGAGTGAGTGAGTGAATAAATGAATGAATGTGAGTGAGTGAGTGAGTGAGTGAATAAATGAATGTGAGGGAATGAATGAATGAATGAATTTAAGTGAGTGAGTGAGTGAATGGATGAATGAATGTGAGTGAGTGAGTGAATGAATGAATGAAAGTGAGTGAGTGAATGAATGAATTAATTAATAAATACATGTGAGTGAGTGAGTGAGTGAATCAATGAATGTGAGTGAGTGAGTGAATGAATGAAAGTTAGTGAGTGAGTGAGTGAGTGAGTGAGTGAATGAATGAAAGTTAGTGAGTGAGTGAGTGAGTGAATCAATGAATGTGAGTGAGTGAGTGAATGAATGAAAGTTAGTGAGTGAGTGAGTGAGTGAATGAATGAAAGTTAGTGAGTGAGTGAGTGAGTGAGTGAGTGAGTGAATGAATGAAAGTTAGTGAGTGAGTGAGTGAGTGAATCAATGAATGTGAGTGAGTGAGTGACTGACTGAATGAATGAAAGTTAGTGAGTGAGTGAGTGAGTGAGTGAGTGAGTGAGTGAGTGAATGAATGAAAGTTAGTGAGTGAGTGAGTGAGTGAATCAATGAATGTGAGTGAGTGAGTGAATGAATGAAAGTTAGTGAGTGAGTGAGTGAGTGAGTGAGTGAGTGAGTGAGTGAATGAATGAAAGTTAGTGAGTGAGTGAGTGAGTGAATCAATGAATGTGAGTGAGTGAGTGAATGAATGAAAGTTAGTGAGTGAGTGAGTGAGTGAGTGAGTGAATCAATGAATGAATGAAAGTTAGTGAGTGAGTGAGTGAGTGAGTGAGTGAGTGAGTGAGTGAGCGAGTGAATGAATGAATGTGAGTGAATGAGTAAAGGAATGAATGAATATGACTGAGTGAGTGAATCAATGAATGTAAGTGAGTGAATGGATGAAAGAAATGAATGAATGTGAGTGAGTGAGTGACTGAGTGACTGAGTGAATATGAGTGAGTGAATGAATGAATGAATGTGAGTGAATGAGAGTGAGTGAATGAATTAATGTTTGTGAGTGAATATGTGTACCTGTGATGGCTCTGCGAATCTCTGTAGCGGCTGCTTCTCTCATCTCCAGAGACGCCTGCTCGCTGTACCAGGCTGTGTGCGGCGTACAGATCAGGTTAGGAGCGTCTTTCAGAGGACCCTGCGCAAAACTACACCACACACACACACACACACACACAAACACAACTGAGCATTGATATCATACTGTAAAAATCATCAAAGAAATCAGTGCATCAATAATATCACAGGAACAGTCAGAGGACTGCATTGGTGTCTTTCTGACCATTCCCACTGAACATATTCTCTCATGTGATGAGTTTAACAGTGGAATAATTAAGACGTTCTTAAAAAAATTATTCAAAATGTTAATAAAAAGTGAATGTGTTGATGTTCACCTGAAGGGTTCGGTTTCGTGGACGTCAAGAGCTGCTCCTCGTATCCGGCCTTCCTTCAGCGCCTGAGCCAGAGCCTTCTCATCCACCAGACCTCCTCGAGCCGTGTTCACCAGGAACGCCCCCTGACGCATCTGACACACACACACACACACACACGCACGCACACACACACACACACACACACACACACACAATGAGGCAGAATCGCAGAGATGGCCAGATTCACTCTTTACAATCAGTTCATTCTGCTGGCAGATTATGTAAACTGGAGGTCAAAAGTTCAGAATAATTGAAGGGATGTTTCACCCAAAAATGAAAATACTCACCCCCATGTCGTTCCAAGCCTGTAAGACCTTCGTTCATCTTCAGAACACAGATTAAGATATTTCTGATGAAATCTGAGAGCTCTCTGACCCTCCTTAGACAGCTACTCAATTGAAATGTTCCCAGGTCCACAAACATAGTAAGGACATCAGTAAAATAGTCCATGTGACATCACAGGTTTAACCACAATTTTACAAAACTACGAGAATACTTTTTGTTCAGCAAAGAAAACAATAATTACATAATTTATTAAGTAATTTTTCTCCCCAAGTTACCATCACAAGTAAACAGCGCTCATTACTATTTTCCTGATGTGCTTGCTGCGTTTCCATGCATGGATCGTGGTAATATCCTTGCTGTCTATGGAGGGTCAGAGAGCTCTCGGATTTCATCAGAAATATCTTACTGTTTTCTGAAGATGAACAAAGGTCTTATAGGTTTGGAACGACATGAGGGTGAGTAATTAATAACACAATTTTCATTTCTGGATGAACTATCCCTTTAAGATTTGTAATGTTTTAAAGTATCTTCTGCTCACCAAAGACTGAAGAGCAGTAAAGCATCATATTATTCTGATTTCTGAAGATCATGTGACACTGAAGACTGGAGGAATGATGCTGAAAATACAGCGGTGCATCACAGAAATAAATTACACTTTAACACAGATTCACATAGAAAACTGATATTTAATATTGTAATAATATTTCAAATTTTTTACAGTATTTTGGATCAAATAAATGCAGCCTCTGTAAACAGAAGATACTTCAAAACATTACAAATCTTGATTACAACCTTTGAGCGCCAGTGTACCTAACTACACAAACTGAGGCAGTGCAGCGTGAGCAGCTGATAAAGACCTGTTTGATGGTGAAGTCGTTGATGAGGTGATGGTTGTGTTCGTTCAGGTTGCAGTGCAGCGAGACGCAGTCGCTCTGATAGAGCAGATCCTGCAGAGTGTAAACACGCTGAACACCGAGCGAGCGCTCCAGACCGTCCTGAAGGTACGGGTCGTAGAAGATCACGTTAAAGCCAAACACTTTAGCCCTGACGGCCACGGCCTGCCCCGAACGACCTGCCACACACACACACACACACACACACACACACACACACACACAACACACACACACACACACACACACACACACACGATTGATCCTTTAATGGGGGAAAAATCATACTGACTGTAAGAGAGATGTGTGAGAAGTCTATATATATATATATATATATATATATATTTACCAGGTTTATTCAAAAACTATATCAATAATTACATTAATTTTTTATTAATACTATATAGAAATATTATTTGTATTTATCTAATTTAATAAATAAATTATTATTTATGTTTTGTATGAAAGTTATTGATAAAAGTATAGAGACCTCCGAATCCATACTGGATTATACATATATAATTATTTCATAATTATAGAATTTAAATATTCATCACTACAGTAATAGTTAAAAAATTATATGCATTTTCTAATTATATGAACGTTTCCACCAACAAATTGTGAATCACAAATAACTTTCATAATAACCTTTATTCATAAATTCCAAATAAAATAAATAAATAAATTGTAATAATTTTTAATAATACATAATATTTTTATATTTATTATTATTTTCCTTGTAACAGCTGTGCTTGTGTCCACTTTGGTTTTCTTTCTATCATTCATGATTATTCTACTCTGGTAATTAAAATGCCGTTCATATGCATATCCACTAATTGTTAACAAAAAGCACACATGTAAGAAGAAGCTGACAATATATACTTGTTTTATTAGTGACACTTAGTCTGGATTTGAAATATTTATTTGAATGTGGCAAAAAAAAACTTTATTTGAATATGGCAACATAATATCGCACTTTACAGTATTTCTATGAATAAATCCTTGAGAGAGACTATCAGCCAATCACTGTGTGCATAGTTAATAAGCTTGATGATATCTCAATAGCAATTAGCTCAGCCCCGCCCCCTTTCTCTGAGCTTTACCCTTCTCTCTATTCCTTAGTAAGAGTTTGTCTCAGCAGCTTTGTGAATAGGTTTTAAGAGGAAACTCTTTAACTGCTATCCTAGATGTCAAATGTTTTGTTAATCCAGACCCTGAACTGTCTCTGATATTGTTCGGATTGCAGAAGGGAAGATCTCAACCCTTGTCTCTCACCGAAGCCGATGAGTCCCAGTGTTTCTCCGCGGATGCGTGCGGCTCCTGAAGCCACTTCCCGGATCTGCTCCACGCTCTGAACACGTGTGCCCTCCCGCAGAGCCTGATACAGCCACGTGTTCCTGCGGTACAGATTCAACACGTGACACAGCGTCGAGTCGGCCGTCTCCTCCACCGCCGCCGACGGGATGTTACACACCGCGATCCCTGAACACACACACACACAGCTGCTCAGAAACACTGACAAAACATCATAGAACAAAGAAAGAAGCTGTGGTTTACAGTGAATTTATAACAGCTAAGGGGCGTTGTTAAGCAGAGTGACTAAAACCACAATAGCTGTTATAAATTCACTGTAAACCACGGCTTCACGAGGCTTACTGCTGTTATAAAACTGTTATTCCATATACTTAGTAAGGTTTCACAGAATAAAACAGAGCAAATAAAGTGTAATGATATTAATAAAAACAGTATTCTTCCACCAAACAATGTAGCTCCTCAGAAACAGTTGTGATTGTAACAAAGTGGTTGCCGAGCAACACACAAACATAAACAAAGGTGAATGTTACTTTGTAGAGTTACAACAGCTTTGAACTCAGCTCAGCCAATCAGAATCAAGCACCGGAACAATACGTTTTATAAATATCAGTCGCCACTTTGTATCTCTAATAATATAATGAGATTGCAACGATCCAAAAATATAATGCAATGCAATCCAATGATGATTGAGAGATAAAGTGTTCTCTATGTGAATCTTCGTTAAACAGCTGTATTTCCAGCATCATTCCTCCAGTCTTCAGTGTCACATGATCTTCAGAAATCAGAATAATATACTGATTTACTGCTCGAGAAACATTTCTGATTATTATCAATGTTGAACACAGCTGTGCTGTTCAATATTTCTGTGGAAATCGTGATTGATTTTAAGGATTCACAGATAAAGAGAAAGTTCAGAAGAACAGCATTTATTTGAAATAGAAATCTACTGTAACATTGTGAATGCCTTATGACACTTTTGATCAATTTAATGCATCCTTGATCAATAAAAAGTAAAGCTGTAATAAAATGCATAAAATAAAGGAAAGTATTAGATAAAAAAAATAAACCAAGATTTGACACGAGAAGCTCCAGCTGAAGCTGAATTACACTAAAATAGCTTTTACTGGATAAAAAACTATCAGTCAGAAACAGAAGGTATGGAGGAGGTCAAAGTTTGACCTTTAGACCGTAGAATCAAATATGATACAATATGCATAACTGTGTTTGTTTGATTTGATTGTGTAGTTGATAGTCAGTGTTGATGTTGATTACCCAGCTCTCCGGCTGCTTTAATGTCGATGTTGTCGTATCCGCTGCCCATGCGGATGATGATCCTGAGCGCTTTAAACTTCTCCAGATCTTCTCGTGTCAGTGTGATGCTGTGATACATCAGAGCACCGATCGCCTCGTTTAACACCTGAGACACACACACACACACACACACACACCATCATCATGATTTTTTGGAAGCTGGTCTGAAGAAGCATTATTTTCTGTAACTAAAACCAAAACTTTAAATGAAAAAAAAGAAAATGTGAAATGTTGCTTTGAAAAATGATTTT